>NC_142025.1:106873103-107018795 GCF_049901735.1 Notechis scutatus | reverse complement strand
CTTTGCTGGATATATTTTCACACCATCACTATCCTCAAATGCTAACCCACATGGCTTCTGAAACTAAGATGATCTCTTACAACAGATGCATGGCCCAAATGAACTTAACCCTCTCCTGTGGGATAACAGAATGTTTCATCTTAGCTCTTATGGCATATGACCGTTATGTGGCCATTTGCTGGCCACTTCGATATCCATCATCATGAGAATGCCAATGTGTGTACAGATGACTGGTATATGCTGGTTTGGAGGCTTTTCAATGCTGCAGCACCCTGACAGTTTGCACAGTAAATTTTCCCTTCTGTGGACCTTATGAAATCAACCATTTCTTTTGTGAAGCACCAGCTGTGCTTCAACTAGCTTGCCTGGACACCTATATGATAAAGATCTTAATCTTCGCTCTGAGTGTAATTGTCCTTATGCTGCCTCTTGGCTTTATAGTGCTCTCCTACCTCCATATTGCCAGGGTGGTTTTCAATATGAATTCAACTGAAGGGCAACAACGGGCTTTCTCTACTTGTGCCACACATCTCACCATTGTTGTGTTGTTCTACAGCACCATCTGCTTCACATACTTGCAGCCCCAGTCTGATCTCTCTGCAGATCAAGAGAAGAAAGCTGCAGTCTTCTATTCTTTGGTCTCTCCTATGTTGAACCCTGTCATCTACAGCCTGAGAAACAAAGATGTTAAAGAGGCCTTTGTTAAAGTAATGGGGAAAGTGAATTAAATCTTATTTTGGGGACTATGAAAATGCATACTTTGTGTATGAATCCACTTAATTTGTGAAACTTATCCTTTTCTGACTCTGTGCTCTTGCCAATAAATTGTGCAAGTGTTCCTTTAAACAGATTATTCTATATATTCTTCATTCCTAATGCTCTATAGGACTATTGAGCTGACATACTTGGTACAGAAGCAGTTGCCTTCTAAATTGCTATACAGGTGGTCCCCAAGGTACGAATGTAAAGGAGCTTGCCCATTCCATTCATAACCCAAAGATTCATAGAAGTAAATCTCATACCTTGAATGGGATCACTCCCTCCTTTTGCTCATGCATTCACGAATCAAATGGAAGGGTTGTTAAGTGCATATGAGGCATTTCGGGATGGGGAAGGCCATGGGGGGTACTGATGGAACAGGCTACCTACAACACCTTCCTGACCCACTGAAATACCTCATGCATCCCACAATTGCTTCCCCCACTACCTGCTGTACCAGGTTACTTACTTTATGAAGATCTAGCAAGCTAGATTTTGGTGGCTGGCCGAAGTAGAGCTTCTGCGGGATGAATCGGTCCTCCAATGCTGTGGGCCTCCCCCAACTTGTTGCTGGCCAAAATGCAGCCTCTGGGGGATGGATCCACCCCTGGAAGCTCAATTTCAGCCTGCAATGGGCCAGGGAAGGCTGAGAGCGAAACGGAGAGCCTCAGAGGGCCACATCCAATCCTCAGAAGCTGCATTTTGGCTGGTAATGGGTCGAGGAAATCCTCTGGATGCACAAACAAGGCTTCAAAGGGGCATATGAGCCCCTCAGAACTTCCATTTTGGCTGGCAACATACCAGATGAGGCCTTTGGATGTCGAATGGACCTTTTTGAGGGGAGGGTGAAACCTTCAGAAGCTCCATTTTGGCCAGCAATTTGCAGGATGAATGTTGCAGAGCATCTGCAGTTGTTTTTAAGGGTGAACTACTATTGTGGTCTTGCAAATGCTAGGGGATGCTTATTGAATAAGCTCAAATGTTCACCAAGAGAATGCTCATAACCCAGGGATTACCTATAGTTCTATGTATTAAAATAAGACAACTTTGAACATTGAATAAAATCTACATTTTAATATTTTTGATAGCAATGATTACATTATATTAAAAATAAGAATATTTTAAAGAATATTGCCAAGTTTTAATGTGTATGCCAGAGAAAAAGGAGAAGACTTAGGTGAAGTTTTCTGCCTCCCTTCACTTGGCTCCACTGCTGCTTGGAAGGCAGCCGCCGCAGCCTGCCCCTTTAAGGTACTTGGTGTGGAGATAAGGACCAAAAAGGAACAGGCAGGGTACAGAATCTGCCTTTTGATTCCCTGGTGAGTCTCGCCATATCCCCAGCCCCCACCAAAAGCCTCCATCTGCCACCTCTTTGCGAGCAAGAGAATCCTCTAGCTTCTATTCCCGGCTTGGTTCTGGCCAGCAAATAAGTGGCAAAAAGATGCAACAGCTGTAGGCTTCTTGCAGTGAAAATTATCAACCTCCAGCTTTGCTCCGCTTCTGCAATGCACTGCCACTGCTGCATTCTAGATGCTGGCCATGCAGAACTACCTCATTGAGCCCACTGTACCAGAGAGACTTGTCCAAGCAAGTCCAAACAAAGCAGTGCAGCATGCTCAATGGGGTGGACCTGCGTGGTGGTGTCTAGAATGCTACTGTGGCAGTGCATTGCAGAAGTGGAGTAAAGCTAGAGGTTGGTAATTTTTGCTGAAAAAAGCCGATAGCTGCTGCATCTTTTTTTCGATGTGGCTAGAGTCCAGCCGCATTAAAAAGAAAAACATGTGGCAGCTCCAGGCATATCATGACAAAGGTGAGATGTGGGCTAGCAGGAAGCCCAGCAACAACAATGACTCAGCCCTGGCTTGCCTTCCCTGGCAGCCAGCCATGGGAGGAAGGTAAAGTCACGGCCGTGGGATGATGAAAATCTTAAGAGCAGAAATGGGGAGATTAAGGGCCAGGGCTCTGAAAAATGGGAAACAGGGTGATGTGTGTGACTAGTGAAGGGAGAGTGGGCAGCATGAAGGATTAGGCCAGGCCTTTGACAGATTATGTCAAGCCTGCCTGGCCAGAAAATAGGTAGATAAGTAGAAATTTTTTTAAAAAATTCCTACCAGGTTCTGTGGGCATGGCTTGGTGTGGGGACATGTGACTGAGTGGGCATGGGCATGAGTGACATTAAGTTGAACACACCCAGTCAGTCACATGATGCTTCCCCACCAAGCCATGCACACAGAACCAGTAGGGGAAAAATCGAATACTACCACTGAATACCACATACTGAAGGCAATGTGTAAGTTAACTGTTAATTGTTTTCTAATGTTTCATAAATAAACTTCAAGCTTTTTTGCCAGCAGAATTTATCATAGCTGTGCATGTACTTGATCTGATCTGGATATAGGGATTGATTAAGATTGTACTGGTGACAAATTCAACTGGAAGCTACCCAGCATAATTTTCTGACAAATATAAAATGGAAATAGAAAATGATTACATGCCAGCAGAAGTTTTATTTATTTAGGGAGTTCCGGTTTGCAGCGCTTTGGCGGCAGGCAGGAATCCGCGATCGTGCACGGTTTCTGCCTGCGCTCGCCGCTGGAGTGCCCTGAGCCAGCCGGCTTTGGGGCTAAGCCACCCTGTAGAGGTGGTGAAGACAGGGGAGACCTGCCAGGGTTGAGGGGAGCTGCACCTCTCCTCCTCAGCTGGCTAAACTCCCTTTTCCGAAGGCGGTAAGAGCGGCGGTCAGAAATGGCCGCCTCAAAGAAGCACTCAGCCGGAAAAGAAAGTGCAGGAGGAAGTTAAGAAGTGAAAGGTTTTGGCTGACCAGGACAAAAAGCAACAACTAAGATACCCTGGAATTTAAATGTTGCAAAAGATACATCGCTCCCAAAGAAGAGTCGGAAGCAGCGAACGAAAGTGAAAAGGCAAAGTTTTTTTTTTCACTCTCCTTCCTAACGTTGACAGTGAACAGAAATGAATGAGAAATTGGAAAAACCCACTTTGGCATTAATTTTTTTTTTTCTTGATGTAAGTGGGAAGGGAGAGGAAAAGAATAAGAGCAGGATTCGGAAGGAGGAGACTGCCTAGAATTTAAAAGAATCTGATTAAATCCTAACAAGACTTCTAAAAGATACATTTTAACTGGAACTTTGTAACTAAACAGTAACCCCAGGAAGAGAAAGTGAAAAAAGAAGAAAGTGTCAAAAGAAACAGCTTGTGTGTATTTGAATTGCTTGGTGACTTTGGGACTTTTGGAAATTATATTTGAAAAGACTAAAAACACTTGAGTGGTTGTTTGAAATTTTTTTTTTTACAATGGCATCACTTGTGGATGAACTGAAAATGGAATTTAAAAAATACAAAGAAGAGGAATAAGAAGGGAAGGGCTCTCTTGGCTCTCTTTTTCAAAACAAAGAAGAAGCCATCTTTAACAAACAAATAACTTTACTTGGGGAAGAAAGGGGAAAGGAGGGAAAGAAAATGGAGACTTTAAGACCTAAAAGACTGCGCAACAAGAAGATTAAAAAAACAACCAAAAAAGGGGAAAATAAGGTGAAAAGTGGATATAATGTTAGAAAGCAACAGAAAAGAGGAATACATTAGAGGGAAATGGAGGTGGAGAGACAAGGGGGTAAAAAGGGCAGAGAGAAGAAGCAAGGGATGAAGGAAGGGAAGAGAAGCTTCAAAGGTGTGGAGCAAAATGTAAAGAAACAGGACTTATTTAGAGATAATGGGTAAAAACTTAATTGAAAAAGTGATTCTGCAAAGGTACATAAGATTGTATTGTTATATTTGTATCAGAAATAATGTTAGTAAATTGGAAATAACATATGATTAAAAAGTGGGATAAAATACTCAGTGTAATTCAGTGAAACTTTCATGAACAAAAGAAAGGAAATGAAATAAATGAGAGAAGGAAGGAATGGGAACACTTTAATGACACAATGTTTTAAAATACAAGTGAAGTGGGGGAAAAATAATTATGGAAAGTTTATAAGTGTTCCCATAGAAGTATGATACTTATTTGAAAAGTATTGTGTAAAATGTTTAAGATTTAAATGAATATTAATATTAACGATAGATTTGAATTGGTATGAATTGTTGTGTTAATTATATTATATATTTATATTTTTTTCTCTTTTTAAAATATAGTGTGTAACTTTAGAATGTACTAAGCAGAATGCAAATGGAAGTTATGTAATATACTAAGTGTTATAAATTTAGGGGAAAGAGATAAAGGCGTCATACTCCAATTAGTGATTACAGGAGAAATTTTGTTTAATGAGAAAAGATAATAGACAGCTGGAAACAGGACAGACAAAGAATATAAGCATAATGATCTGAACTGAGATGAAATAAATAAAATAAAACTAAGAAAGTTAAAAGAGGGGAGAAGCTATATAGAAAATGTAGAATGGTAATAAGATATGGAATGGTATATAAAATGAGCATGAATTTGAATTTGTGTCTGTATGAAGAGATGTAACCCGGGATCAAGCTGCTTTCAAAAAAGATGTTTTATGTTTTTATGTTTTATGTTTTGTTTGTTTATGTTTGTGTTTAAAAATCAATAAAATTTGTTTTTTAAAAAAGAAGTTTTATTTATTTAGCATATGGCAAATACATGGATTTCTAGTGGTTCAAATGATAATGTCCAGTCCACTCAACCATTCAAGGACAGGATGGTCCATGTTGAAAAAATCAGATATTGGCCGGTGTAAGCTCTTGATGGACATTCAGGGACAATGTGATGGATATTTTGTTGAGGAACACAGTCACACTGAGGGGTAGAGACAAGACCTCACTTAAACAATGAGTCTTGGCAGACACCATGTTGGTTACGGATCCTGTTCAGAGTTGACCAATGCTGGTGAGGAAGGTCAAAACCTGGCACCTTTTGTGTAGGGTCAACAATGTAACTGCTTGAATCTGGTGTTCATCAGCCCATTTGGCTTTCCACTGTGTGTTGATGTCAAAGTTGCTAGACAGCTGTTGAGTGAGTGCCAGAGAGGGCTTCCTGGATTTAAACTGCCAATTGATAGATGAGGAAGTTCAGCTTGCACAGGAAGAAGGGGGTTTCTCATAATTTTGTTGTACTCCTTCACTAAGGCTTCCTGCCTTTGTAGAGCTGGTGTAATGTGGCTCAAGGTGGGGAGCCAGCAAGTAGGAGTAGATTTTATGCAACCACTTATGATCCTCATTGTATCATTTCCAGCAGAAGTACTCAGTTCCAACATGGAATGATAGTCTTTAATCCTTACATCAGTTTCCACCTTCATAGATGCTTCTGGTTGTTTTTCAGACCACTGGGGCAAAATCATAATTGTTCCCATATTCAAAAATCATGGCAGGTCATTGCCGAACCAATGAATTTCAAAATAAAATCCATAAACTTCATGTGATGCATCTATTGGGAAAGTTGTACAATTGCTTTGAGGCAGAAAATAATCTGACTATGCAGGTTTAATGCAAGAAGATCACCTTTAGGTCTGTGTCTATTTCATTAGCATTTAACTAATGCTAAATATACTCATAGTACCTACAAAATTATGGTTTTAATAGATTTCAGGGCAGTATTCAATTTCATGTCATGGTCCCTATTATAGGCAAATGCCAAATTTTTACTACTATAATAGGTGCTTTTTTCAAGAAGCTTCTTGGATGAGAAATGAAACATGTTCTAAAAAAAAAACCACAAGAATGTCTGCTTGTCTCTTGAAAAAAAAAACAAGCCTTTGGGCTTGTCTCTTGAAAAAAAAAACACCTTTGGGACAACCATGACATGGATGACTGAGCATCTCCATAGACATTTACTAATAGATATATTATTCTACAAATTTCCTTGACATGCTAGATTTAGTGTATATTATAGCAACTGTAGGCAAATAATTAATAATTAATTGATAATAATATTAATGAAAGGAGTATAATAAGCCATTGGCTGAGATCATCCATCACCATGGACTGAGGTATCACCAATGTGCAAATGATACTCAACTGTATTTCTCAGCCCATGGTGAGTTAAGCAACTCCATATCCTCCCACTTGCAGTGCCTGGAGGCTGTTAGGGTCTGGATGGGGAGCAACCGGTTGAAACTAAACCCTGCAAGACCAAGTGGCTCTGGGTTTGGGGTTTGTTGGCTCAGGGAGAATTGCTACCTTTGATCTTGGATGGGATGGCCCTACCCCAAAGAGACTCTGTGCATAATCTAGGGGTTTTCCTGGACTCACAACTCCTGATCAAAGAGAAGGTGGCGGTCATGACCAGGAGGGCCTTTGGACAACTGCACGTTATGTACCAGTTACACTCTTTCCTGGACCAACACTCATTCATTCCCTAGTTACTTCCCATCTTGATTGTTGCAATGCGCTCTGCATGGGGCTTCCCTTGAAGAGCATCTGGAAGCTCCAGTTGGTGCAAAATGCAGGTGCCCAAATGGTTTTGTGCAGACCAGGTGTGCACATATATCACCACTCCTGCAGGAGCTGCATTGATTGTCAATTTGCTTCCAGGTGCAATTCAAGGTGCTGGTTGTTACCTTTAAAGCTCTTCATGGCTTAGGACCAAGTTATCTGAGGGATTGTCTCTTGCTGGTCACATCTCCCCAATCCATCAGAGCGGGGAGGCAGGGAATGTTGTGGGTTCCACTCCCAAGGGAGATACACCTGGTGGGACCCAGAAGAAGGGCCTTCTCCTTGGTGGCTCCCTCTCTCTGGAACATCATTCCCCAGATATTAGAATGGCCCCCACTCTAATACTCTTTTGGAAGGCACAAAAGACCTGGTTCTGCCAGCAGGCCTGGGGAACCGAGAGCAGGATGGAGCCCATTAAATGGCTCATATAAACTGCTGTTGCTGGGGCAGGGAGTGGGAGTTGGGGGGTGATTTTGTTATCTTGTATTATATTAATTTATTTGATTGTTTTGTTAGTTTTTATTGTTTTAAATGTGGTTTTATATTCTGTAATCCACCTTGAGTTGCCATAGTGAATAAGCAGCAATATAAATTCAATAAATAATAAATAAATAATAAGGATACAATTGTGTCTATATTAATTCCCTTATTGTAATGATGAGATGGACTTTGAGTGACAGAGAAAAGAGATGCTAACTAGATAATGACCATATAAATGTGTAGCGGGTGGAAAAGACGCTCCGAAAGGTTTCTACCTAAGTTATTGTGCTGTAAAGGTGATGGTTGAAAATTTGTAGAGATAGCCCTCAACTTATGACCACAGTTGGGACCAGAACTTATGTTGCCAAGTAAGGAGATTGTTAAATGAGTAGCCCACAATTGTATGACTTTTTTGCCAGTTATTAAGCGGGACAGAATACAGTCAGTGATGTCGGGCATGCGCATGATGTCATGTATGGGTGATAAGGACTGACTGGGTGGGGAGGGAAGCCAGGGGCATAATTTGCCAGTTCTCCAAACTGTGCAGAATCATAACAACCAGTTCTATAGAACTGATTCGAACTGGTAGAATCCCACCCCTGGAATGTTTTCTTCCTAATATTATGCATCCTTCTAATCCCACATTTGAATTTTGTAGGTAAAGCTGGAAGTCTGCCGAAAAGGCACCATTCAAATATCTGCAAATCTAATAGGACTTTAACATTACAAAAATGTGTAGGGTTTTATGTATTTTTGTGTGTTTGTGTGTGTGTGTGTGTGTGTAGTACATCATACAATTATATGCATACACACACACACGCGCGCGCACACACACACACATACTTTTACTAGTATAAACACTCTTGCAACAATTTTCAACTAATTATCTTTATATACTGTTCTTCTGAAATGGAATAGCTTTTTCAGGATAACACATTTCTTCCTTGTTAGTCTGGGTTTTATGGAAGTGTTGCATAAGGAGGACATCAGCAGCAGATTTCTGTGGAAACATTAAATAAAAGTTTGTTAGTTTAAAACATGCCTCTTTTTTCACAATTAATTAGAGTTTTAAAATGTCCAAAAATGATTTTTATAATTATCCGAGTATGTAATTTACTGGTTGTTTATCACAAAGAATGAAACTTTATTTGATAACAATACAAACAGTCAATTCATGCACAGCTGGTTTATTCAATATTTTCTTTTTTTTAAAAAAAGTAAACTTTATTGATTTTACAACTAAAATAAGAAACAAACACATACGCAACATAAAGAAAAAAAAAGAAAAGAAAAAGAATAAAAACAAACAATTCCATTATCAACAGTCTGTGGTTCCTTATTTGTTATAATTATTGGTGTCATGTTGTGAATGTGTAATTACTACCTTTAACAATATTTACTAATATATTTTCTATTTTTGTTCTATCCTATCATACCAACATTGCCAGCTTTTATAATATTCTGATGATTCTTTATCCTTAAGTGCTTGGGTTAATTTATCCATCTCTGCACAGGCTGTTATTTTCTGAATGATCATTTCCTCTGTTGGAATGTCAGCTTGTTTCCAACACTGTGCCAAGGCTAATCTGGCTGCAGTAAGAATGTGCAATATTATATATTTAGCTTTTTTAGAAAGTTGTCTATTAAATATTCCTAATAGGAAGAATTCTGGTTTTAATTCAATTTGCTCCATTGTTATTTCCTCTAACCATTTTTTTTATTCTATGCCAGTATCTTTGGATTTCAGTGCAGGACCACCACATATGAAAAAATGTTCCGTGTTTCTTTTTACCTTTCCAGCAATTCGGATTCACGTTAGGAGACATCTTCGCTATTCTCAAAGGGGAGAGGTATCATCTATAAAACATTTTATAGGCATTTTCTTTATATGTTGCTGATTTTGTGATTTTTTTTTTATTCCTCATCCAGACCTTTAACCATTCTGATAATGTGATGCTACATCCTATATTTCTACTCCAAGCTATCATGTTGCCTTTGACTACTTCCTCTTATAATTCTACTTCCTCTTATATTTCTACTCCAAGCTATCATGTTGCCTTTGACTACTTCCTCTTATAATTCTATCCCTAATAGATAATTATAGAATTTGGTGTTTTTTTTTTAAATCTGGACCCAATACGATTTTATCTAGTTGTTGTAGATAAATTCTGAATTTTTTCTTATCCTGACTGTATTTATTTTGAATTTGCAGGTAAGCCCACTGGTCTACTCATAGTCCTTGTTCTTGGAGATCCTGCCAAGATTTTAAAGTTCCTTGCACATCTAGAAGGTCTTTGTATTTTATCATCTTGTTCAGATCCAAATTATTTGGATGTATCATTGCTTCCATCACTGAGATCCAAATTGGGATTTTTAGATAATGTCTTTTTTATTTTATTCCAATTAGCCAATAAAGAGTCTCTAATTATATGTCTGTGGAAATAATTATGTTTGGTTTTTCCGGTGTCCCACAAAAATGCATGCCACCCCCTCTGTAAGTCATGGCCTTCTAGAAATAGGATTCTTTTATTCGACAAGTTTACCCACTCTTTCAACCAAAGTAAGGAGGCTGCACTATAGTATATTTCCCAATTTGGGAGTGCCATACCCCCCCTGCTCTTCATATCTTGCATTGCCTTTAGATTTATTCTTGGTTTTTTGCCTTGCCAAATAAATTTGGTGGTTATCCTATTAAGTTCCACAAAATATTTTTTATGTATTTTTGTTGGTATTGTTTGGAATAAATAGATAAATTTAGGAAGAATGTTCATTTTAATAATAGCAATTCTCCCTAATAGGGAGATTTGCAATTTAACCCATAACTCTAAGTCTTTTTTGACTTGTAATAATTTACTATAATTATTTTCCATTAGGGTTTTACAATGAGGTGTCAGCCAAATTCCTAAGTATTTAATTTTTTTTTTACCACTTGTAATCCCATTATCCTTTCCAGTTTTAATTTCTGTTTTTCTGTTAGATTTTTAGTTATTAATTTCGTTTTTTCCCTATTAATTTTAAGTCCTACAACTTTCCCAAATTGATCTAACTCTTTCAGTAGTTCTTGACCTGTTTCAATTGGTTCCTCTATAAAAAAAAACCATATCATCCGCAAATGACTGCAGTTTGTATTCTTCTTTCTTAATTTTTAGCCCCTTTATTCCTGGGTTCTGTCTAATTCGTGTAAGCAATGTTTCCAAAGATAATGTGAAGAGCAGGGGGAGATAATGCACACCCCTGCCTAACTCCTTTCTCTATTTTTATTGAGTGTGTATACTCTCTGTTAATTATAATATTCACCTTTTGTGAGTTGTAAATTGTAGTCATGATGTTTTTGAATTTAGTGCCTAAATTCATATTGTAAATTTGTTGAATTAGAAATTGCCAATTTAGGTTGTCAAAGGCCTTCTGTGCATCCAAGAATACAAGGGCTATTTGTTTTTCCGGGTGGGCTTTGTAGTATTCCAAGACATTTAACACTATTCTTAAATTGTTCCTAATTTGTCTATTGGGAAGAAATCTGTTTTGATCTTTATGTATATATTCATTCAGTATTTTTTTTAGTCTATTTGCTATAATTGTAGTAAATATTTTATCATCAGTATTTAAGAGAGAGATTGGTCTATAATTTTGTATGAGTCGTGAATCTGAGTCTTCTTTTGGGATCAACAAGATCAGTGTCTCTTTCCATGAATCCGGCATTCTACCTGCAAGTAGAACCTCATTATATACTTCCACCATGAGAGGTCCTATTTGTTGTCCTATTTTCTTATATAGTTCCCCTGGAATCCCATCAGGTCCTGGGGTTTTATTGTTCTTTTGATTTTCTATTGCTGTTTTTAGCTCAGGCCACGTAATATCTCTAATTAACATTTCTTTCATCTCCTCCCCGATTATTTTATCTTTTGTTGCACCCAAATAGTTTCTTATCATGTCCTCATTTGCCTCCTTCTTTTTGTAGAGGTCTTCAAAGAATTTACATGCAATTTCTTTTTTCTGTTCTATTCCCTGTTGGGCATCTCAATTTTCATCTATTAATTGGTAAATCAATCTTTTCTGTTTCTCTTTTTTAAGTTTATAGGACAAACATCTTCCTGGTTTATTAGCCTGTTCAAAGTATACCTGTCTATCTCTTCAACTTTGAAACCATTCCTTCCTATTCAGTTAAATATAATTTGTGTTTAGTTATTATCATCTGGTTTTGCAATTTACAATCTTTTGGCATGTTTTGTAACTGGATTTCTAATTCTTTAATTCTTTGTTTTAATTTGTTTTGTTGGGCATATTTTTCTTTATTTCTCCTAGCAATGTATGATATTGTTGTGCCTTTTATTATTGCCTTTTATCATTGTGCCTTTTATTATTGTGTCCCAAATATTCTGTTTCGTAGTTGCCTCATTTTTTTTTAAAGAAGTGATCTAATTCCTCCTTAAGTTTATTCATAAATTCTTTCTCTTTAGTTAGCTGTGTATTTAGAGTCCACCTTTTCCTTGTTTTTTTCCTACCTTTCCACACTATCTGAATCGGATTATGATCTGCCCATTCGTTAGGTAAAATTTCAATCTCTTTTAACTCATTTGCTAGCTCACCATTCATCCACACCATATCAATTCGTGTCCATGACTGATGTGGATTGGAATAAAATGTAAATTGCTTTTTCTCTGGATGTAATTTCCTCCACATATCTATCAAATTTAGTTCAATCATCATTTCTTCACATGCTTTTGGTAATTCTCTCTTTTTCCTCTCCCCCCCACTACTGTGATCTTTCTGATGGTCCACAATGGCATTGAAGTCCCCCAAGATACAAATATTCCTTTTTTCTAGTTCCACTAATTTTCCATGTAGTTATTTAAAAATTCTTTTTGGTTGTCGTTAGGAGCATAAATTACTCCTAATAGAATTAGGATTGATTTAATCCAAATTTGTAACACCAGAACTCTTCCATTGGGATCTGTTGAAATCCGCTCTGCTTTCATATCCTCTTTCACGTATACTGCTATCCCTTTCTTTTTCCCGAGGTCTGCTGGCGAATTATACAAATTCCCTAGCTTGGGGCATTTTAGATATTTTTCATCCTCCTTCCTTATATGAGTTTCTTGTAAGCATATTATATCTGCATTTTGTTTAATTAGTTTGGTTAGTATTCTTTTCCTTTTTATCCTAGAGTTCAGGCAATTTATATTAATTGATATTTTATTTTCCTCATCCATTACCTAATTAATTCTTGCTCTTTGTCTTGTAGTTACTTCTGTCTCTCTTTGTAGCTGATTATGTGCCTTTGGTTCTTCTCTCTTTTGCTGTTGTTGTATGTTTTTTGAGTCCCTAAAATTCCTATCTCTATTCTTTTGATAGTCTTGATCATCTTGCGAATTTGATTCCAGTTCATCTTTACTACTCAATTCTTTGGGGCCTACCAATCGTTCATAGAATTCTTGGACTTTTTCCATGGAATCTACTCTGATTTTTCTTTCTTCCTATGAAATTAACATCCCCTCTGGGATTAGCCTTTTAAATATAATGCCTTTTTGGTGTAATTTGTAGAATTTATAGTCTCGCCTTTGCTCTCTCACTCTTCTTGGGATTTGATTAAGCACCAAGACTTCTTTTCCTTTATATGTGATTGTTTCTTCTGCAGATATTTTATATATAACATCCCGAACCTATCTTCTGGCAAATCTTACATGGACCTCTTTTGGATATTTATGACATCTTGTGTAATTTGTGCTCACTCTGTAGACTTCATCTAGTTCTTTCAGGATATCATCAATATCTTTTTCCAACAGTTCTGCTAATATTCCTGCCATCACTTGTTCCAAATCTTCTTCTTTAGATTCCATTATGTTCTGGAATCTTATATATGCTGCGGCCTTGTCAATTTCCAGATAGACCAAGGAGTCATCCATTTCTTTGCTCACATTTCTTAGTTGCTCATCAACCATTTCCAGCTTCTTCTCAGTTTGTTCCATCCTTTTCTCAACCTCCTTTATTGTTGATTCATTTCTCTCTAGTGCTTGCTGTATTATTTCAATTTTTTGATCCAGCTTTAAGATGTCTAATTTCATTTCTGCCTTTAAGTTCCCCATCTCTTCTTTTAAATCATTTGTATCAGCTCTTGTTTCAGTATGGTTTTTCATCATTATTTCCTGAAGTTTCAGTACTTATAAAGTAAGAAGAGTTGCTTGGATATTGGCATTCGTGATGGGAGGTTGTTTCTCTCCAGATAGTGTTTCCTCGATTGTCTTTTGTGCTATCACTGAGGGTGATGCCACTGCAGTTGTTTGTGTTGAGGTAATCTTCCCAGATTTAAGCATTGTATTAGTTGTAGAGGTCATTTCTTGTAAAATTTGTTTCTGTTTTTGTATTATACTAAATATGTTATCCCAAATTAGCATTCGCTATTGAAGAGTATCAAATGGCATTGACTACTGCTCTAATTAATTTAATATGTTAATAAACCAATCCCTCTTATCAATATATATATTCTCCAAAACAGTTTTAAGGCTATTTTCTAAATCAAATACCTGGGTTTGTAGATCTTAATACTGTATCAAATTACTCTGTTTATATTTTTAGTACTACTAATCTGTATATCTATAAGTGGTATGAAATTCCTAATCTATATATCAATATTATAGAATAGTATTTCAAATGTTTACAAATCTAACTGAAGATATATTAACCTTGCTATACAACAGTTGATTATTTAATCTATGGTAATCACAATTAATCACAGTTTATTTAATCTAATACAATCAATGCCTATAGTCAAATATCAATACTTAAATAATTAATTATCACCTCCTTTTTTTTCTATGTATTAAACCCAGATAATGAACTTCAATATTTACTAATATATCAATTAAACCATATATGAATCACGTTTACCACTTTCGAAAAACAGTTGAGTTGGTGTCCAGAAATAATTAATACAATCAGCAGGAGTTAAAGGCATAAAGTGTCTTAATATAGCTGTTTAATTCTTTGTCTCTAAATCAGAGAGTTCCTTCACCAAACACACCAGAAGCACAATCTTGTTGAGTAATGTCTCTGATTTTACAGTCTCACCGCACTCTCCGCTATAACCATTCCTCCTTTCATTTAAAAATCTTGCAGGTCACTCTCTAAATTTCATATAGTCTTTTCATTTAATACATCTCTTCCACTTATTACAGCTCCAAGCCAATAATCCAAAAAGAGTCCAATAAGTTATTAGGTTTCGTTCAAGGAATATTTAAAGTTATGATAAAGCTGTTTGTTTCCTCACTTCCGATCTCCCCTCAGTCTCAAATTCGTCCTTCCTATCTTCCCAAAATCCACAAATCAAGTCTCTCACACTTTCCCGAAAATTAAGCTTGTTGTTCTTCTTTTTCCCCAGTTATTGTCAGTCACTGAAATCTCCTCAATTTTCTTATCTTCTCTATCTTGCATCCTTACCCTCTTCCGTCTCATGCACCTTTCAGTTTCACCGCCATTCATATCTACTTTGACTGCTGTTTTTGGGCTTCGCTCTGACTAATTTTCTCCAATACTCCACACTCAATCAAGATTGCAAATTCTTTCACTCGCACTCCTCATTCACCACAGTCTATCACTCACTCGCTTCCTCTTGTATGTAATGATCCGGACTTCAGGACCACCATTACTCTTGATGTCAGTCTCTACAGGGTCTCTCTGCGTCATGATGAGGATCGCCTTCTCCGCACTGCAACTCGAGTCTCCCCACACCGGCACATTTCTCTACAGGATACGTGCACCCCTAAGGGTCACTCCAAAAGCAAGAAAAGGTAACATAGAACCCAGAGCAGCTTCAGCACCTCCATTCGTCCATACCTCATCACCGGAAGTCCTCTATTCAATATTTTATAATATATATTTAAAACAGATTATTTATGCCATGACTTGTCTATATCTTGTCAATAGAAGAGTAGTCTTTGAAAATAAGACTAATTTTTTTTAACTAATTGAAAGTTCTGCCTTTCAAATGTCTGTGGAAGTACATGAAGACTGCAGGGGAATACTGAATTCTTTTCTCCATAGAATACGTAGAGTTTGTTTCTGAGAGTAGTTTATACAGTAGAGCATTATGATAAGCTTCCTCTTGTATGTAATGATCCAGACTTCAGGACCACCATTACTCTTGATGTCAGTCTCTTTCAAAACCTTAATTTTCAAGGTTACATTGTCTGAATGTAATTGTGATTCCTCCCATCCTATCTACCATCTACCACTTTGCTAAAACTTTTTGTGAATAAAGAAAAATCTCAGAAAAACTGTCTAAGTATTTTTTAAAAACTTTAAAAGATTGTGATGGGATGTAGTCTGGATTCCCAGGAAGAAGGGCTGCATACCACATTGTTGCTTAGCAAAATTATTTGACTAGAGAGATTATTGTAATTGATTAATTGGTTTGATATTGGTTATATTGATTACCCAAAATTGTTCCATTAAGCAATCTATTCAACATACTATCGCAACTAAACTACCATGACAAAATAAAAATCCAATGCCAAACCACAACCTAAAGAGAAAGAAATCCCCATCAATGAACCACAAGACTCCTGCACATGCAAAACTCTAAAGGATAATGAAAATTCCATCAAATGTTCTCTATGTTACAACTACGCTCATCATGGCTGCTTGGGATTAACCAAGCAAATAATTCAATTCCTAGAATCCAATCATGCATTTCCTTATTTCTGTCAACAATACAGACCCAAACTGGACAAATATATAGCCCTGTTTGAAAGAGTTGATACCATAGAAACATGAATAACATCCCTTTTACATCATAGTAGTATCCCTGGACTCTTTAAAAGAAAGATTAACTAACCTTGAAAAAAAAAAGACACAACACAAAAACCTGAACATCCAATAGCTACAAACCACATCTCTACCCAACAACCACAACCCAATCCACAAAAAAACATAAATCCAACAAATCCTTGTCAGAGAAGCTGTCGAGCATGAATGGAAGCGTCCAACCATCTTATTTGGTCTAGAACAGTGGTCCCCAACCTTTTTTGTACCAGGGACCAGTTTCAAGCACAAACACTTTTTCAAGGACCGGGGAGAATCCGAGTTTGGTGGTTTGCTTGCAGACGTTTCATTACCTGTCTAGGTAACATCTGATGTTGTTACCTGGTCGGGTAATAAAACATCTGCCAGCAAACCACCAAGTTCAGGGAGCGCCTTGGCCCTGCCTCCCTCAGCCCCATCCCTCAGGTGTCTCCCTCCCTCCCTCAGGTGTCTCCCTCCCTCCCTCAGGTGTCTGCCTCGTTCCTCTCTCAGTCGCTCTCTCGCTGCTCCACCAGCCCAGGAAGAAACTGCTTCAAAGAAGCCGGGGTGGTGGTGGCTTTTCCTGTCGCCGCAGCTCCTCTGAAGCGCCCGTTCACCCCCACCCCCACTCCGCCTGCCCGTGCGTGGTTCAATCCACAGTACTCCGTTCTGCCTGCCTGCCTGCCTGCCTGCCTTCGTTTCGGAGCAGCTTCGGCTGATAAAAGAGGCAAATAGTTATTATTCTCAGCCGAAGCTGCTCCGAAACTACCAGAAACGAAGGCAGGCAGGCAGGCAGAACGGAGCACTGAATTGAACCTGGATTGATTGGCGGCGGGGTGGGGGTGAACGGGCGCTTCGGGAAGCTGCGCCAACAGGAAAAGCCACCCTGCCGGCTCCTTTGAAGCAGTTTCTTCCTGGGCTGGTGGAGCAGCGAGAGAGCGACTGAGAGAGGAACGAGGTGGGAGAAACCGAGCCGCTGAGCCAGAGAGCAGGACAGGCTTGGTTGCTTCCTCCCTCCCCTTCTTTCATTTGTGTCCTTGATCCCGATCCCAGCAGCATTCACCGAAGGCGAAGAAAGCCGCCATTTTTTTTTAAAAAAATTCTTTGCGGCCCGGTACAGAGTGCTCCACGGACCGGGACCGGTCCGCGGCCCGGTGGTTGAGGACCCCTGGTCTAGAAGACATCAATGACAGTGATGACATCACAATTGTTCACAACATCACCAGTGACTATCAAGCATCAACCATCTCGCCTGATGAAATACTTGATATTACCCATATCGGTCCAGAGATCAAAAACAGAAATGGCTTGGTGGCCCCACGCTTCTACAGGGTCATTTGCAAAAATGAATCAAGCAAATGTAAATTCATCTATACTATAAATTCACTCACCAAAAGCAACACCAACCATAAGAACCTCAATTCTTGTCCTGACTTAACTGTTCATCAATGTGCCCGCTCCCATGTACCCCGCACAGAACTAAAAAACATCTAGACAATGGAGAGAAGGACCTGTATATTGACTACCATGCTGACTGTATCAGAAGTAAGTCACACAACCCACAACTCAGCATTCAACCCTACTTCAACCAATCCACTATCACCCAAGATTAGGCACGTATGCCCCTAACTACCTCAATTCCAACTATAGCTGGCCTTAAATGCAAGCTACTCATTGCAAGAAACCTTGTGAATAAATTATCTGAATTTCTCCTCTTACTAAATATGGCTAAATTTGACATCATATTTGTCTGTGAAACATGGCTCAATGCACCTCTCCTTGACTCCACTAACACAGTAAGAGACTATCATGGTTACCAATCAGATCATGAAATCCGTAGAGGAAGTGATGTTGCTATGAAAAGTCCTTACATCTAAAAAACATCCAAGTCAGCCAAGAGCTTGCTCTTCCTCAGACCACCGTCTGTGAACTGTCCTTAAATATCACATTTCAATTCTTACTATGTTACAGAGCCCCTGATTATGACATTGAACATATAAACAAGTTAAATTCACAAATAACATGGGCATCATCCTGCCCACATGTTTTATCTTTCTTGGTGACTTCAATCTACTTCATATTAACTGGACCCTAAATGAATGTAAAACTAAACCCACACATGCAACCTTCTACAATGCTGTAACAAATCTAGGACTGGAGCAAATAGTAACCAACAATACTAGACTAAACAACTGCCTCAATCTCATCTTCTGCAATAGTTTGAACTCAATTTATGGAATACAAATTAAAGAACCCTTTTCCAACAGTGACCACAACACGATTGACTTTTTTCTCAACATCATCACAACAACGTGATCCCCAATTATAACTTCAAAAAGGCAACTATGATTTTATAGACAATGATCTCTCATCCCTTGATAGGCAATCTCTATTCTCTGGATGCAATACTGTTGAAGACCATTACAACATATTTTTACTTGAAGTCAAAAGAGTCATCAAACTATATGTACCAATAACAACTCTCAAAACCAGAAAAAACAGATTACCCATAACAATAAGGAAACTTCAATCCAAAAAAAGATCACTTTGGTGGAAAAACAAATCTGGTCATGTTGCCAACTTCAAAAGCCAATACAAAAATTTATGCCACCAGATAAAAACTGAATGCATTAATTATCACATTAAACAAGAGGAAAACCTTCTAAGCACCAATTCCACCCGCATTTTCCACAATTTTGTAAACAACAAACTAAAAGACCCATCCCACCCCTGATAGGACACCAATGACAACACCATTAAAGCCAACCTCTTTAACACATTCTTTGGCTCAGTATTTGTAAACAGCAATGGATCATGCCCAGTATTTCCTAGACGAACCACAGACAACTACAATAATCTAATGCATATCGATTTTACAGAAGACAATGTTGAAAAAGCACTACGCAATCTAAAACCATCTCTATCTATTGGACCGGATGGAATATGTACCTACTTCTTAAAAAAGCTATCCACTGCCATAGCCAAACCTCTAAGCATAATCATTGAAAAATCTTTCAGGACCAGCTCCTTGCCAAATGTATGGTCACAAGCCACAGTCATCCCCATCTTCAAAAAGTTGAAAATTACATTCAATCCAGTTGAAAATTACAGACCAATCACTTTATGCTGCGTCACCTGTAAAGTCATGGAATCAATTATTAACCAATCCATTATCCTCCACTTAGAAACAAACAACCTACTCTCTAATAAACAATTTGGTTTCAGAAAAAAACTATCCTGTAATCTGAAACTCTTACACTGCAAAAACATATGGTCTACACAACTCGATCAGGGCAAAGCAATAGATGCAATCTATATAGACTTCTGTAAAACCTTTGATTCAGTGGTACATGACAAACTACTACTAAAACTAAAATCTTATGGTATCTCTGGACACCTGCATAACTGGATAGAAGGATTCCTGTCAAACAGACAACAAATGGTCAAAATTGGGAGCGTCTTATCAAATTCTGAACCTGTCAACAGTGGTGTCCCCCAAGGCAGTGTTCTAGAACCAACTCTCTTCATACTCTACATAAATCACCTCTGTGATCATATTAAGAGCAACTCCGTTCTCTTCACTGATGATGTAAAGCTGTTCAATACCACAGACAATAATGCTACCCTTCAAAAAGACCTTGACTATGTATCAGAATGGTCAAACAAATGGCAACTTCAAATCTCAACAAATAAATGCTCTGTCTTACATATTGGCAAAAACAAAATCAGAAAATGAAATACAACTTGAATAGTCAAGACCTTGTTGATGACCCAAACTCCGTCACGGACCTTGGAATACTCATCTCTAATGATTTAAGTGCTAGAACCCACTGTAACTACATAGCCGAAAAGGAATTAAGAGTTGTTAACCTAATCTTATGTAGCTTTTTCTCTGGTAACCTTATACTACTAACTAGAGCATACAAAACATTTGCTAGACCAATACTCGAATACAGCTCATCACTCTGGAACCTACATTACATATCTGATATTAACACAGTTGAGAAAGTCCAGAAATATTTCACAAGAAGTGTTCTCCACTTCTCTATTCATTGTAGAATACCTTATGCCACCAGACTTGAAATTCTATACCTAGAAAACCTAGAACTATGCCGCCCTTGGTCCAATCTAAGTATAGTATATAAAATCATACATTGCAATGTCCTACTGTCAATGAATACTCAACCATAACAACACAAGAGCACACAATAGATACAAACTCAAGGTTAACCACACCAAACTTGATTGCAGGAAATACAACTTCAGCAACAGAGTGGTCAATGTCTAGAATACTCTACCTGATTCTGTGGTTTCTTTCACAAACCCCAAAAACTTTAACCTTATGCTTTCTACTATTGACCTCACCCCTTTCCTGAGAGGTCTGTAGGGGGTGTGCATTAGTGCACCAACGTGACTACCATACCTGTCCTATTGTTTCTTTTATTTTTCTTATATGTATTCATTTCATGTATTCATAACTATGTTTATCCTTATACCTATTATCTTGAAAGCAATTGACAAATCAAATAAATTAAATAAATAAACAGTTGGAAGAGAAGCTAAATATTTTCTTTAAGAGGACAATGGTCAAGACAGCTTTTATATGACCCAAGAATAAGCATAAATTCTGTTAGGCATAATTTGTTTAACCTAGAACTTAATTCCATTTAATTGTTCTTTAGTGGTCAGTTTCTCTAAAGAATGAAAAAAGCTGAGTTCCGGTTTGTAGCGCTTTGGGGCAGGCAGGAATCCGCGATCGTGCACGGTTTCTGCCTGCGCTCGCCGCTGGAGTGCCCCGAGCCACCCGGCTTCGGGGCTAAGCCACCCCATAGAGGTTGGTGAAGATAGGGGAGATCTGGCACGGTCGAGAGGAATCACACCTCTCCTCCCCAGCTGGCTAAACTCCCTTTTCCGAAGACGGTAAGAGCAGCGGTCAGAAATGGCTGCCTCAAAGAAGCACTCAGCCGGAAAAGAAAGTGCAGGAGGAAGTTAAGAAGTGAAAGTTTTTGGCTGACCGGGATAAAAAGCAACAACTAAGGTACTCTGGAATTTAAATTTTGTAAAAGATACACTCTCCTTCCTTACGTTGACAGTGAATTTATGAGAAATCGGAAAAACCCACTTTGGCATTAAGAGTTATTTAAACTGGATAATTAAATGTCAAGGGGAGAATAAGGATTTCTGAACATTTAAAAAAAAATTTTTTTTTCTCTTCTTGCTGTAAGTGGGAAGGGAGAGGAAAAGGATAAAAGTAAAATTTGGATGGAGGAGACTGCCTGGAATTTACAAGAATCTGATTAAATCCTAACAAGACTTCTAAAAGATACATCTTAACTGGAACTTTGTAACTAAATAGCCCCAGGAAGAGAAAGTTAAAAAAGAAGAAAGTGCTAAAAGAAACAGCTTGTGAGTATTTGGATTGCTTGGTGACTTTGGGACTCTTGGAAATTATATCTAAATGATTAAAAACACTTGGGTGGTTGTTTGAAAAAAAAAATTTTTTTTACAATGGCATTGCTTGTAGATGAACTGAAAATGTAATTTAAAAAATATAAAGAAGGGGAACAAGAAGGGAAGGGCTCTCTTGGCTCTGTTTTTCACTTCTTAGAAATGGAGATTTGTACCTATGAGAAAGGTACAACAAGAAGATTGGGACAAAGAAGAAGCCATCTTTGATGAACAAGTAACTTTAATTAGGGAAGAAGGGGGAAAGAGAATGGAGACTTTAAGACTCAAAAAACAAACAAAAAAGGGAAAAATAAGGTGCAAAGTGAATATAAGGTTAGAAAGCAACAGAAAAAAGGAACACAGAAAAGGGAAATGGAGGTGGAGGTGGAGAGACAAAGGGGTAAAAAGGGCAGAGAGAAAAAGGAAGGGAGGAAGGAAGGGAAGAGAAGCTACAAAGGTGTGAAACAAGATGCAAAGAAACAGGACTTATTTAGAGATAATGGCTAAAAATCTAACTGAAAAGGTGATTCTGCAAAGGTACATAAGATTGTGTTGTTATATTTGTATTAGAAATTATGTTAGGAAATTGGAAATAACATAAAACTAAAAAGTGGGATAAAATACTCAGTGTAACTCAGTGAAACTTTTATGAACAAAATAAATGAAATGAAATAAATGAGAGACTGACTTCAAGCTATTGTCTTGCTTATATCATGAGATATTAATGTGATACTAAAAATGTAAATAGAGAGACATGACAAAGAAGCAATGCCATTATTTTTCTTCTTCCTGTGACATTATCCTTCCTGTATATATCTTTGGTTTGTGCATTGTCTTTCACCAACCTTGTTATACACTTTTAAGTTATCTTTTACTAAGCAAAATGATATTGTTTGGAGACAGGCTATTTATGGAAATGTTTTCACCCCATTACATTACATTAGGCCACCTGTGAAGCATATTGTGGATTCTGTTGGATAAAGAATTCTAACTAGTGAGGTCCAGGAAATGAGCTTGCTCTACTATTCTCTCCCCAGAGGTGAGGCAGGGAGCAATTTTGGAAAGATGTAAAAATTGGCTGTGGGATCTTGCTTGGATCCCTCAGAACAGCATGGAGCTGTTGATTATATAACTGATTTAAAATATTTAAATAAAAAAAATCAGGGAGCAAACATAAAATATTACTATATTTTATTCTGTAAATTCATAGCAGACATCAAATCAGACTAAAGCTATGCAAACAGAAAATGATGTATACTATTTGGGATTTGATGGTCATTTTTAGTTTTTAAAAAAATAAAAAATAAAAAAAATCTGGTGCTGAACATTTTGAACTATAGGCAGAATACCTCATACGGTTATGAGCTATTATGAGTGTCCTTTTAGAACACTCATGTATGAATGAGAAAAATCATATCTTTCACATACAATAGTTATTTATTTTACACACACACACACACACACACACCACACACACACACACACACACACACACACACACACACACACACATATAATCAACAATCAAACGTATATACGTTGACAGTGAATTACATGTCTCAGTGTTGGCTATGCCCAGGCTAATGCCGCAGTGTCAACTTCTAATAAATCCTTTTTAGTTTTGGGAGTGTGGTTCGAGGCTCATGATTTAATTGGAGTAACTGCTGGAATCCTGACAGATAGCCAACTCTGAGACACATAATTCATTTTCACCCTTGATCCTGCTTTCCCTCTCCACCCCTCTGGGTGTATCATCCAACAAAACATGTCCATAGCCAAGAGTCATCAATCATGCTCCCCAATTAGATTTTTGCTTGGCAGAAACTTCAGTCATCTAATCAGTCCTGAAGAAAATATGAATGGAATGTACTTTCAATTCCACACTGCTGTCTGCTCTTTGAACCCCCCCCCACTTCTGCTGACAACTATAAAACATGCATACAAAATGTTTGAGTTGACTTTTTTTCATTTAAACAGGTTGCTTTAATGCTCCTACAAAATATGTATATATTGAAGGCAAATTCAGGTCAGATCTTATGAAATTATACAGCCGATTGCAAACCAAAATGTTTTCACAATAAGCCAAGTTAGTGAGCACACCTGTCATTGCTTCATGGAAGCCTCTGATAAGGAGATGTATAACCTTGGACCCTTAGCCTAATTTCTAAAGCCTTGACCAGCCTGCTGAACAGGGAGGGAAGAAAAGTGAGAGGGGTGGGTCACAAAAAGGGAACAACTACTTGGCTCCACCTGCCAATAACATCAGTCCCATTTTCTACTCTCATGACCCTCTGGATAGATTATGAAATTCTCATCCCTGCTTTACAACATTCCCATGTGCCCACCCCCACCCCTCTGGGTGTATCATCCAATGAAACACACCCATAGCCAAGAGTCATCAATCATGCTCTCCAATTAGATTTTTGCATGGCAGAAGATTCAGTCATCTAATCAGTCTTTGAAGAAAATATGAATGGAATGTACTTTCAATTCCACACTGCTGCCTGCTCTTTGAAACTCCCCCACTTCTTTTTGTTAACATTCATACAAAATGTTTTATGAGTTGACACCCTACTCTAGCAGAGGCCTGGTAGACCAATCTTCTCATCAGCCCCTGGAGGGCAGACAAATGTGATCAAGTGAACAAGAAGTCATAAGTTGCTCCAACTTCCACTTACACTTGGTTGTTTAGTGGTTGTTGTTTTTTTGTTTAATTAAGGAACTCTCTGAAATGATGGCCTATGGGTCACCAGTTTTCTAACATATACTAGATTCTAAAACACTTTGAAAATTATTTGGGAAAGTTGCTTCAAAGTACAGAATACCATGAATATAACACAAAACAGTAACTTGTAAAGCATTTTCAGTATTAAAATTGATACATTCAGTGCAACAAAAGAATATTATAGAGTTGCATAGATAATAGTAAAATGGCAGCTTGCAAATTAACTAAAAATGGGAAAAAATCCAAAAAAATAACACAGTTATCCAGATAAACTGTAAAGATAGTTTGACTTGTACACCCCAAATGCACTGCTCAAAAAAATAAAGGGAACACTTAAACAACACAATGTAACTCCAAGTCAATCACACTTCTGTGAAATCAAACTGTCCACTTAGGTAGCAACACTGATTGACAATCAATTTCACATGCTGTCATGCAAATGGAATAGACAACAGGTGGAAAGCATAGGCAGTAAGCAAGACATCCCCAATAAAGGAGCAGATCTGCAGGTGGTGACCACAGACCACTTCTCAGTTCCTATGCTTTCTGGCTGATAGTTTGGTCACTTTTGAATTCTGGCAGTGCTGTCACTCTAGTGGTAGCATGAGACGGAGTCTACAACCCACAAAAGTGGATCAGGTAGTACAGCTCATCCAGGATGGCACATCAATGCGAGCTGTGGCAAGAAGGTTTGCTGTGTCTGTCAGTGTAGTGTCCAGAGCATGGAGGCGCTACCAGGAGACAGGCCAGTACATCAGGAGATGTGAAGGAGGCCGTAGGAGGGCAACCTCTGCCTTTGTGCAAGAAGGGACAGGAGGAGCACTGCCAGAGCCCTGCAAAATGACCTCCAGCGGGCCATAAATGTGCATGTGGCTACTCAAACAGTCAGAAACAGACTCCATGAAAGTGGTATGAGGACCCGACGTCCACAGGTGGGGGTTGTACTTACAGCATAACACCGTACAGGACATTTGGCCTTTGCCAGAGAACACCATGATTGGCAAATTCACCACTGGCGCCCTGTGCTCTTCACAGATGAAAGCAGGTTCACACTGAGCACCTGTGACAAATGTGACAGGGTCTGGAGATGCCGTGGAGAATATTCTGCTGCCTGCAACATCCTCCAGCATGACCGGTTTGGCAGTGAGTCAGTAATGGTGTGGGATGGCATTTCTTTAGGGGGCCGCACAGCCCTCCATGTGCTTGCCAGAGGTAGCCTGACTGCCATTAGGTACCGAGATGAGATCCTCAGACCCCTTGTGGGACCATATGCTGGTGCAGTTGGCCCTGGGTTCCTCCTAATGCATGACAATTCTAGACCTCATGTGGCTGGAGTGTGTCAGCAGTTCCTGCAAGATGAAGGCAGTGATGCTATGGACTGGCCCTCCCGTTCCCCAGACCTGAATCCAATTAATCACATCTGGGACATCATGTCTCGCTCCATCCACCAATGCCAAATTGCACCACAGACTGTCTAGAAGTTGGGGGATGCTTTAGTCCAGGTGTGAGAGGAGATCCCTCAGGAGACCATCCGCCACCTCATCAGGAGCATGCCCAGGCATTGTAGGGAGGTCATATAGGCACGTGGAGGCCACACACACTACTGGGCCTCATTTGATTTGTTTTAAGGATTACATCAAAGTTGGATCAGCCAGTAATGTTTTTTTCCACTTTAATTTTGAGTGTAACTCTAAATCCAGACTCTAAATTTGATTTCCATTGATAATTTTTGTGTGATTTTGTTGTCAGCACATTCAACTATGTAATGAACAAAGTATTTAATAAGAATATTTTATTCATTCAGATCTAGGATGTCTTATTTTTGTGTTCCCTTTATTTTTTTTGAGCAGTGTATATAACATATAAATGATGATAAAACGTGTATGTGTCTTTATATGTATATGTATCACTCATTCAGTCAGTCAGTCAGTCAATCAATCAATCAATCAATTCAATCAATTAATCAATTTCTATAGCCACTCATCTTAATGAAGTGATTCTGAAGGGCTTACAATTTTAAATTTCTAAAATAGTGAAAAATAATTTAAAAGTCATTGAAACAATAAAAACATGCACAAAATAAATAAGTATAAACCTTAGCCATGGTGAATCAACTAATAATAGATCCAAGTAATAGACCCCTTCACAGATTCTGAAGTCCAGTCCCAGGTAGATAGCCAAGTTGTTAAAGATTTGTGAAAAGTAAACAGGGTTGGAACCATTCTAAAGGGATAATATTCTATAAGGTAGGGGCTGCAGCAGAAAAAGACCTTTCTAGTCAGTTAGTATTGTTTGGCTGATGGGAACTATAGCATGCTCAATCTGTGAATCTTATCAGATGGGTAAAAGACAATCCCTCAGCTAACCAGGGGTGGGATTCTACCGGTTTGGTCCAGTTCTATAGAACCGGATGTTAGGGCTCCTGGTAGTTCGGAGAACTGGTAAAATGCCCCCCCGCCCCTCTTTGTCTGCTTCTCACTCCCTGCCCAGTCAGTTAAATAAGGCTGCCCTTCCCCACTGTCCCTGGGGCTCCCAGGCCTTGCCCAACCTACCTAGTTTTTCCCCCCAACATCCCCGGTCTCAGCTGGTTGGCTAAGCCACCACGCAGTGCTCTCCCAGCTCTCCTTACCATGTGGCAGGCAGCGGACCCAGCCGCCACCCATAAGCAGCACCGTGAAACAGGAGGCAGCCAGGTCTGCCACCTCTGCTGCCCACGGAGGTGCTTTGGGAGGGCTGGGGCGGTGTGTGTGTGTGCTCATGGCCCTGCTTTAAGCATGTGGATGAACTTCCCTCCTCCTTCCTCCCCACTTGCCACCTCCTTCTCAGCTTCAGTCCTATGGGGGCAAGTCCAATGCACGTTGCAGTTGTGCTGCTCTAGGCAAGGTCCCCCTCTATGGTTTCACATCCTGGAAGTGCCAACAGAGCAGGGGAATGAGGACATGTGTGGTTGAAGCTGAGAGGGAGGTGACAAGTGAGGGGGGGAGGAGGAGGAGAAGGAGGAGGGAAATTGCCATAGCAACTCCTCTTAACACTAGCAGTTGCCACCTACCATGCTGCGGCAGAGTGGGAGCGCCACTTTCTTTTGTTGCTGCTGATGCTAGCGATGGTCAGGAAAACAACCTGACCATCGCTCCAAGTGCGTCACCAGTGAAGATCAAGGCGAAGGCTAAGAATTCCACGTAGGTGGAGTGTCGCATCCCAGAAGCGCCAGAAGAGCAGGAGAATGAGGACATGTGCAGTTGGAGCCGGCTTGCAGGAGAAGAGTTTGTTTTGGTGGGAAGCTGGTGCTCGAAGCGGCCCACTGACCCCTCTCCATAGTCTGAGGCTCCGTGAGGGCATAGAGAGCCGTCCTTGCCCTCCCTCTTCCCAGGTTCCCTGCCCTGTTTCACCTGCCTGATCTCCCTCGCATCCTTTCTTCCCCCCACCCCCCGGAGTTGGCTTCTTTGGCGCCTCCAGGTTCCAACTGGGGCCTGATCATGAACATTGTGAAGAGCATAGTTGGGGTTAGCGTGCTGACAATGCCCTTCTGTTTCTGACAGGCATTAATGGTTATTATATAAAATATATAGTTGAATATTCACCTTAGGAGCAGTAGCATGGCTTGCTTGTTATATTGCTCAAGGTTTATGTTTCATTTTTTTATTCTTATTTCGTATTCTTTTTAAATTGATTTATATTGTCTGTTCTTAGAACATCTATCCTGCATTATTGATATAAAAGAGGATAGCATATGTAAGAGTTCTCTTGATATATGAATTCCAAGGTTCATTATTTCTTTAATGCTTTCTCTCTCTTATATTGTTTGGTCATGTTTGTTATAACTTGGTTCTTAGACACCTGTTCATCTGTGTGACTTGTCTGACAGGCTCCAAAATATAGAATTTGGGATTAAATTTTGTTTTATAAATTGAAAAATTACAAACTATTTCTGTTCATCATTAAAGTAATCTTATGTCTATATGAGAGTCATATAAATCTTGTTTCTTTTTTCTATTTTTCCTTTCCCCCCTCACCATTGCCATGGATGTTGAGAGGCTTTCAGATTGTGGAATCCAATGTAAAATAGATTTTAGAAACATATGCCCCAGGTTGTTTCGTATTAAGAAATTATCTGTGTGTTTAAGCTCCAGATACATTCCTTAGGAGCCATTTTGGTGCAGTGGTTAAGGCATCAAGCTTGAAACAAGGAGGCTGAATTGTAGTCCCACCTTACCCTAGTGCCTAGTCCCACCTTAGGCCCAAAGCCAGCTGGGTGACCTTGGGCCACTCACTGTTTCACTAGCCCTAGGAAGATGGCAGTGGCAAATCCTTTCTGAAATCTTGCCAAGAAATCTGCAGGGATGTTTGCAGAAAGATGTCAGGATTGACTTGAATGCACGCACAAAAGATAAAGTTTGCATTACATGGCTTTACAGAATAAAGAGCCATGGAATATGTTTTTTGCAGTAATTAAGAAAAAAGTGAAGTGAAATTGCCCATCCAATGAATAAGTGGCATACATATTATAATAAATGAATATGCAGCTTCCTGAAATTCCCAGCCATTGCAACCATTGTTTAAAAGTTGCTCTTTTTTAATAAAAAAATCAATATTTATATAAATATTTATTATATCTACATACAAGCCGTGCCAAGCCAGTCACGTGACCACCAAGCCACACCCACAAATTAGGCCATATCCACAGAACTGGTTGTTAACAAATTTGAATCCCACCCCTGCAGCTAACTTAGTTCCAAGCCATATAGAAGCCCCTTCTGCATGTGGCCTCCTATGGACCAAGAGATGAGACAAAGGATCTCCTCAAATAGAAGCAAGTCCTCAGAGTCAAGAAGAAAATGCAGCACCAGGTTCAGCATGTTAGGTTAATATCCACATTTTTATCAGCCTTTGTTCAATAGGTATTATTATTCAGGAGAAGCAAACAGCTTCTGAACCCACACAAAAGGTTGGAAAACACTGCTTCCCAGCTGTATGCCCCTTGAAAACATTTGAACTTAGCAGGGTACAGCAGGTGAAGCCTGCCATAGTAAAAATAGCAGAATAACCCTTGTTTTGTCATCAAAGGCCTCTCTATGAGTTACTGTATGCTTTAGCAATATATTCCATCATCTCCACTAATTGAGGAGTTTTAGAGTACAAAAGAGAAAGAAAAAATGTCAGTGATTAAAACATTATAAATGAAGTGTCAGATTGATGGAATGAAAAACAAGATGGAGGAACAGAATATGAGGGCAGGTAAATAAATAACAGTTTCATTAAAATATATATTTACTATTTATTAGGCTGCATACAAACTTCTCACACAAAAATCTGAACACAAATGGAAAATGTTTTGTTCTCCTATCAGTTATCATGTTCATCCTCATCAATATCATATTTTGGGAAATAGTCACACTAATTCATTTGTTACTTTAGGATGTCACACAACCACAGATTTTGAGAATTCCTATTGTACACAATAACCATCTGAATATGTTTCATAAGTAGATATAGAGATGAAAATTTTAGGGAAAAAACATCTTCCAATATATATTTCCTGGCTCAATATTTTTCACTAAGTGCAAGCCAACCAAACTTTACAAATTAAATTCACTTGTTTTGAATTCAACCAATATTCAACCACCTATGACAAACAATGTGTTTTAATATATTTCTGAAAGAATACGTTTGTTTTTCAATTAAATTCCTATTGTACGGTCAATTTATCCAAGATTAAACTGAATATACAGAAGAAGGAATCAGGGGTTTGTAGCCATTAGTTTTTTTATGGCTTCCTTCACTTCTCTATTTTTCAGGCTGTAGATAAGTGGGTTCAGCATAGGTGTTGAAATCTTGTACTGAATAGAGAAGAATTCATCCAAAATAATTGAGAAGGCTGAGCTGGGCCTCATGTTTCTAAAGCAGGCAGTGCCATAATACAAAACTACAACAATAAGGTGAGAACTACAGGTAGAGAAAGTTTTCCTTTTTGCTTCTGCTGAATTCAGCTTGAGGATAGTTGAGATGATACAGATATAGGACACTAGGATGATAATCAATGAAGAACTTGCAACAAAACTACCAGATATCAGAAATGCCATCCAATTGGAGGATGTTTCTGTGCAGGATAATGCAAGTAGAGATGGAAATTCACAGCTGAAATCCTTGATAAAATTTGGTCCACAGAAATCTAGCTTTAAAATAGGTAATATATTTACAAAAGCACATAAAAAACCAACTACCCATGCACCACCCACCAGCCATTTACAAAATGATTTATTCATAATTTGTATATAATGGAGGGGCTTGCAAATGGCAGCATATCGGTCATAAGCCATTGCAGCAAGGACACAATCTTCAGTGCCTCCTGTAAGAAAGACAATGAATATCTGAATAAAGCAATCAGAATATGAAATAATCTTTTTCTCCCAAAAAATCACCAACAGCTTGGGTACAGTAACAGAAGACAAACACATGTCAAGAAAAGCCAGATGTTTTAGAAAAAAATACATGGGGCTGGGGAGATAACTTGTTACTATCATAATCATCGTATTTCCCAATAAAGTCAAAGCATACATCAGGAAAAATGTCAGGAAAAGGAAAGTATTGACTGGATAATTGTATGAAAATCCCAAAAGGATAAAAAAAGTCACTGTGGTGTTCTGATTTTTCATTTCCATTTCAAATACTGTAGAAATATCAAAACAAGAAGAAAAATAATGTTTTGTTACATAATACAATGCATTACACATATTAGATAGGAGAGGGCAGAATACCAGGGTAAAAACTATGAGAAAAACTTATAGTATATTAGGGCCAACACATTTCCTATTTTCAAATCCACACAAAAGGGAGAAAATGACACTCATTTATCCCATATTTTTTTTAAAGTTGTATTACTTTCAAAATGTGCATTAGTTGGGATTTAGAAGAAACAAACAGAATTCATACACAATAATTGAGAAGGCTGATATACATAAACCAGGTAGTGCTGTAACACAAATTCAGAACTATAAGGTGAAAACTGCAGATAGAAAAAAAAAACCATTTGTGTCTGTTGAGTTCAACTTCAAGATAGCTGAGATGAAATGGAAGTAGCAAACTAGGATAATAATGTAGAACTTGCATCAGAACTACCAGATGTTAGGAATAAAATCCAATTAGGAAGGTTCTGTGCAGGATAAGGCAAAGGAGATGCGAATTCAGAGCTGAAAACATTAATAAAAGTTTGTCAAAGCTGATAAATCATTTGAACATGATTTCAGAATTTAAACAGCAATATGCCACAGGAAATTACAACATATACAGATTTTTGGATATATATTTTCCAGGTACCACTAAAGACAACAGCAATATAATGTTATTAGAGGAAAGATTTTATGGTTTTTGGTCACTTTTTTCATGTCTGGTCAGGAAATTGGTCCTTGCAATGATAGTATGCATATTAAACTTAATAGAGGTTTAATATACTGATGAGAAGTGGGGGGAGGGAGAGGGAGAGGGAGAGAAAAAGGAGAAGGAGGAGGAGGAAGAGAAAGTGAAATATATCAGTGTTTTTAACAAATTTAGTTCTTCAACCATAATTTATTTGTGCATTTTTGCTCTCCACCATTAATGCAAAATACAAGCCTTAGGTAGGAATGAAAATGCATTGTACCATTAACTCTATTTGCATAAAATTCTGTATTTCATTCCCAAGGAATTTATGATAAACCCTAACAAAAACTTAGCTAATTTCAATATGTAGCAAAATGAACTGCAGAGGAAGACAAAGAAAACAAAATTTCAACATTTCCTATACTATTTCCCCAACAAGGGTCCTTCAGAAAAGCTCTCACAATTTGATGAAGAATTAAGAGAATTTTCAATGAAACCTATTTAGAAAGCATTGTATTGTGAAAAACTTTTCTTCAAGTATTGGTAGTAACTCTGCAGAATATTTAATAATGTCTTATACTTTGCTATCTGAACAATTCACTGAAAATTATACAAAATGAATTAGATGGGATTCCACTTTGACCAATTTCAGAGTAGTAAAGGCCAACAGCAATCAATTTTATTTTAATACAACTGTTGATTTTTCTTTCTTTTTAAGAAAGAAACATGCTTCCTTTTCTTAGAAAACTTACCTATTCATGCCTTTCTTCCTTTCTTCCTTTTGGCAAGCAATCTACACTTAGGTCAAATTGATAATCTGTAAAGATTTTGTAATTTTAAAGTGCTGTATCCCTTCTTGGCTGCTGAAGATCTATGATTGCTCATTTGATATACAAATATGTATTTGATATCTGTAATATCAACAGTTTCCTTTGAGACAAATGGTGCCATACAAGTCATAGGATGTATGTAGAGGAATAACATTTGAATGCATTTCCTTGCCTTGTTATGTTTCCAATTGAGTCGCATGTAAAGCATCCAGGCTGATAAATTCCTAATAGTCTCCAGGGCCTTTCACTTTCCTGTGCATATACTGTTGAAATAACAGCTCCTGTTCTTTTTTGGGCATTACTGGAAAGACTGGCTTTGCCAACTCTTGTTTGTGTTTCTTCATAACATTTCCTATTTCAGCTCTTAAACAAATTTGGCCAGGATTTGGCTGCACTCCTTTGATCAGCAATCATATGAGTTTCGATTGATTGATTGATTGGTTCTTTTGTTCATTCCTGTCATATAGCTGCCCAATTCAACCAAGGGACTTTAAGTGGCTTACTATTCTAAAATTGTAAATTGATTGACAGACTTCCCCCTTCAGGAAAATACAAGCCAGTGGAATACAGTCTTGATGACAATACTTCAAGGAAGATATCAGTAAAAGGGATTCCACTGGGTATTCCAGAAAGGATATTAAGATATAGCAGGATGTTTTGTTCTCACACAAATGGAAGAGTAAATTAGACACTTTTCAAAATGAATTCCAACTAGAAAATGTCAGAAAAAAGACTTTTATTGCACATCTATTACTTAAGCAATGTGCTGGAATTTCTGAGGGGTTATTTGTTGCAATTCAGCCCAAGGGTGGTCCAGTAATTTATTTATCATCCAAAAGAACTGTAAATATTTTTATAATGATTGCTGTTTTTGTATAAGTGAGATGTGAGCTATAAGCAAGGGACTCATGGAAAGGATTCTCTCCAAATCCCTTCCTCAACATCCCCCCCCCAAAATCCCAACATGATTAAAATTTTAACATGACTTTTATATATGCTTGATTCTGCCTACTATTTTAAAATCAAACATATGTAATTCATAATCCCTTATCTTGTTGCTCAACATTTTTCTCCTTCTGTTTCTTCTATTTTTAAAAATCATTTTTACAAGTCAGGTGTGACAAGTGTAAGGTTAGGGAGTTCTCATGCATGACAGTTCTCATGCAGCCCCATAAAACTCATTAAAACAGTCTAAATGGGAGGTACTTAATCAGGGCATGAGAAGGATATGTTGGTCCAGGGATGCATGTAACAACGAACCAATCAATCAATCAATCAATTTTATCATGGTCACAGAACAGCAAATTGGCATACAATATGAAGTTATGAAACTTCTACTTGTTCTTCAAGCCCAGGAGAAGCATTCCTGTCAAACAGACAACAAATGGTCAAAATTGGGAGCGTCTTATCAAATTCTATACCTATCAACAGTGGTGTCCCCTAAGGCAATGTTCTAGGACCAACTCTCTTCATACTCTACATAAATGATCTCTGTGATCATATTAAGAGCAACTGCATTCTCTTCACTGATGATGTAAAGCTATTCAACACCACAGACAATACTGCTACCCTTCAAAAAGACCTCGACTATGTATCAGAATGGTCAAACAAATGGCAACTTCAAATCTCAACAAATAAATGCTCTGTCTTACAAATTGGCAAAAAAAATCAGAAAATAAAATACAAGCTGAATAATCAAGACCTTGTTGATGACCCAAACTCCGTCAAGGACCGTGCAATAATAATCTCTAATTATCTAAATGCTAGCGCCCACTGTAACTACATAGCCAAAAAGGAATTAAAATTTGTTAACCTAATCCTACATAGCTTTTTCTCTGGTAATATCATACTACTAACTAGAACATACAAAACATTTGCTAGACCAATACTCGAATACAACTCATCAGTCTGGAACCTACATTACGTATCTGATATTAACACAGTTGAGAAAGTTGAGGCACTACCAGGAGACAGGCCAGTACAGCAGGAGATGTGGAGGAGGCCGAAGGAGGGCAACAACCCAGCATCAGGACCACTACCTCCACCTTTGTGCAAGGAGGGACAGGAGGAGCACTGCCAGAGCCCTGCAAAATGACCTCCAGCGGGCCACAAATGTGCATGTGGCTGCTCAAAAGGTCAGAAACAGACTCCATGAGGGTGGTATGAGGGCCCGACATCCACAGGTGGGGGTTGTGCTTACAGCCCAACACCATGCAGGACATTTGGCATTTGCCAGAGAACACCAAGATTGGCAAATTTGCCACTGGTGCCCTGTGCTCTTCACAGATGAAAGCAGGTTCACACTGAGCACATGTGACAGACATGACAGGGTCTGGAAATGCTGTGGAGAACGTTCTGCTGCCTGCAACATCCTCCAGCATGACCAGTTTGGCAGTGGGTCAGTAATGGTGTGGGGTGGCATTTCTTTAGGGGGCTGCTCAGTCCTCCATGTGCTCGCCAGAGGTAGCCTGACTGCCATTAGGTACCGAGATGAGATCCTCAGACCCCTTGTGAGACCATATGCTGGTGCGGTTGGCCCTGGGTTTCTCCTAATGCACAACAATGCTAGACCTCATGTGGCTGGAGTGTGTCAGCAGTTCCTGCAAGATGAAGGCATTGATGCTATGGACTGGCCCTCCCGTTCCCCAGACCTGAATCTAATTGAGCACATCTGGGACATCATGTCTCGCTCCATCTACCAATACCACATTGCACCACAGACTGTCCAGGAGTTGGGGGATGCTTTAGTCCAGGTGTGGGAGGAGATCCCTCAGGAGACCATCCACCACCTCATCAAAAGCATGCCCAGGCATTGTAGGGAGGTCATACAGGCATGTAGAAGCCATACACTACTGAGCCTCATTTTGACTTGTTTTAAGGACATTACATCAAAGTTGGATCAGCCTGTAGTGTTTTTTTCCACTTTAATTTTGAGTGTAACTCCAAATCCAGACCTCCATGGGTTGCTAAATTTGATTTCCATTGAGAATTTTTGTGTGATTTTGTTGTCAGCACATTCAACTATGTAATGAACAAAGTATTTCATAGGAATATTTCATTCATTCAGATCTAGGATGTCTTATTTTTGTGTTCCCTTTATTTTTTTTGAGCAGTGTATATTTACCCCCCCCCCCCTTGCATCATTTTGCATATTTCTTTTCTCTCAGGAGTTCTCACACTACATTTCTTGGAGACCAGAAATGTTGAAAGTTTGGCAGATAGAAAACTCATATGTTGCAGAGATCTCTCTCACGGGGAAAGCACAGAAGATCATAAACATCTGAATGGAGATGAAAAGAATGTCCTGACTCAACTCATACTCTACATTAGCCAGCTACTGATAAAAATATTGCACTCATTCAATGGTTCCTCAAACCAGAGTTGATGGACTATCAACTATGTCAAACAAAATAATTCCCAGACACAGACCAGAAAATGGAAAGCTTTTATACAATCCTGACTGTTCCTTGGAGGTACTTGAATTCAGTAGAATGTGATCAGTTAATCAATCAACTTCTTCAAGATAACTTTGCAAATATTGTGCTACTAAATGCTATTAGACCTAATGAAGATGGAGCTTCCTACAACAGTAATACAGCTAAATGCTTGCTTTCATATGTAGAGAGTAGTGTATATATCCAAGGAATTAATTAGCAATGGGAGTTGAAGTATTGAGCTTCTAGAATACAATACACTGTAATAAATATCAGCAAGTACACTAAAACAAGCCCCATTATTTCAGGCTCAGATTTATGAAATCGGAGATAAGGAAAAAAGTGAGCTTGGTTAAATATATGAACATTCCAGGTAAACAATTTTTCTTTGAAGATTCTCAGTCATCCAAATCATGTTGTCCCAAAGATGGTTTTTTACTCCTAAAAGGCAATTGGACTTTTTTTATTTTTTTTTCTTTGAAAACATTTCACTTCTTATCCAAGAAACATCTTCAGTTCCAACATTCCTCTATGCAAAAAATCCAAGGGGTGAGAAGGCTTGATTTAATTCTACTATATGTTATTATTTTGAACAACATTAACAACGACACCATCAATACTATAATGCTATGATATGGGAAGAAATTTACATTGCATTCAAATATTTTTTCCAAAAAAATACATTGACAATCGATCAATTTAAGATTACACAGATAGACAAACCCAGAAAGATAGAAAGAGACAACAAGGTACATTGTTTGTGTATTTGCATACATAGATACAGAAGGAGATAAATGCATGTGCACACACCTATATACATGTGCATGTGTGTGGATTACAAGGTTGTGTAACCCATTAATTTTTTAATGGTTTCCTTAACTTCTCTGTTTTTCAGGCTGTAGATAAGGGGGTTCAGCATGGGTGTTGAAATCTTATATTGAATAGAGAAGAGTTCATCAACAATAATTGAGGAAACTGAGCTGGGCCTCATATTCCTGAAGCAGGCAGTGCCATAATACAAAACTACAACAATAATGTGAGAACTACAGGTAGAGAACGTTTTCCATTTTGCTTCTGCTGAGTTCAACTTTAAGATAGTTGAAATGATATGGATGTAGGAGACAAGAATGATGATCAATGAACAACCAGAAACAGCACCACCAGATATCAGAAATGCCATCCAGTTGGAGGATGTTTCTGTGCAAGATAATGCAAGCACAGATGGAAATTCACAGCTGAAATCCCTAATGAAATTTGATCCACAGAACTCTAATTTCAAAGCAGGTAATATATTTATCATGGCACATAAGAAACCAATTGCCCATGCTCCACCCACCAGCCACCTACAACATGCTTTGTTCACAATCTGAACATAATGGAGGGGCTTGCAAATGGCAGCATATCGGTCATAGGCCATTGCAGCAAGGACATAATCTTCAGCGCTTCCTGTGACAAAGACAAAAAACATCTGAATAAAGCATCCAGAGTAAGAAATAGCCTGTCTTGCCCAGAAAATCACCAGCAGCTTTGGCACAGTGATGGAAGAAAAACAGATATCAATGAAAGCAAGATGCATGATAAAAAAGTACATGGGACTTTGGAGATGACTGGTGATTACCAAAATTATGATATTTCCCAGTAAGGTTAGGATATACATAAGCAAAAATACCAAGAAGAGGAAAGTATTGATTGTAATGCTGTATGAAAATCCCAGAAGGGCAAAAGATGTCATGGTGGCATTCTGATTTTCCATTTTTATTTTCAGATGATGTAAAAACCTCAAGTGAAGAAGAGAACATGAACATTCACTGACACAATTTAAGATAGAATGGCTTGTACAGCTAGACATATGAATGAAGTGGCAAAGAAAATGGACTAGAAATGGGAAAAATATTGCATGATTTATATTAAAACAAATATATTCATTTTCCAACATGCAAACAACGTTTAACCTTCTGAAATATGCAATTTGTTAAAAATTTCCAGGACCTTTAAAATGTGTACATAAATCTCCCCAGGATTTTAGAGTTGATATAAAAATGTATTTTGAATCATTGTGCAATGGCACTGTGTCCTTAATGCAGTTAGATAAATTTCCTTTTCATTCTCTACTCAGTGAAAATTCCACTGTAGAATTCAATAATTTCTTTTATAAATTTTTAGGAAGACTCTGAGGTCCGCAAACTGAGTGATTTGGAGATCACAAATAGTTAGAGGACCTTGATTATCCCTCCTTTGTTCATAATTGTAAGAAACAGAGCAATTCAAACCTCCACCCCTTTCTTTCTATCTTCCTTCTCCAGATAAAACCTAGGATTTCCTTTAAGGAAAATATAAATCTGGGTGGTGGAAGGAATGGTGGCAGACTAAAGAAGAAGATATAGATTGAATGAGAAAATTAGCATGTCTGTCTCTGCATTTCCTGTAATGTTTCTCCCATCAGTATTCTTCAGACACAACTCCCATCAATTCCAATTAGTATGCTGCCTGACAAGTTACAATGCAACATATCTACTGAATATTATTAAATTGAGGAAAGTAGGATTAAATTATTGGTAGCATCTGTGTAGAATTTCCATCCTGATATCTAATGCTCAAATATTTGAAGGTTTAATGAAAAACAGAACAGTCTGAACAGAAAACTTTTGATGTCCATATGTATAAAGTGAACTTTTTTCCCCCTCAATGATGCACAAATATTTAACTTTCAATTAAGTTGCAAAGAACCTTCAATCAGAACCTTCAATCAGTTGAAGATGTGGGAAACAGCTATTGCACTTACCTGAGTGAAATATTTGCTGAGAGTTTTCTTTTCCTCTTGCTTTCAATTTCAATGGTTTCACACCCCAGTGGAAAATGTAATCAAAGCAGGCCTGATCTCAGGAGATCAGAAAATTTCTGGAAGAGGGTGTAGCTAAGAACAATGCATCCAGACAATGTTGTTTTGTTCCAGAAACATACATGAATTTATCATTGTAAAATTCCTGCTTGATTGCCCTACTTTAAAAAACTGTCTTTTAATCCAACGTTTAAAAAAATAACAAAACATCAAAGATGGAAAATCAATTCCTAAATATATGTTGAGACCCCAACTTTAAATTTGATTAGAATACTTCACTCCTATATTCACTAAGAATAATGCTTACATTTCTAATTTTGCATGTGTGTATTTGGGAGTATGGGAAGAGGAGAGAGGGAAATGGATAAAAATCTAACTCATTTTCTTCCTTAATTTATCCCTTAGTCTTTGATGCTACAAATTTATAAAATGAATCTAGAAATCTATCTGCTGTTTTGTATAGATTCTTACTTTTAAACTGCTGTATTGATTTTAGTTCCTAATAATTTGAAGACACTTATTTTATACACTGGTTCACTGTATATGTTCACTTCATCTGTGATATCTAATTGCTTCCTTTGGGGCAAATGATGTCAAACCCAATCATACAAATCTATTGAGGAGATGCAAAATGCATTTTAAGAATCACATTTGCATTTATTTTCTTTTATTCTTGTGCTTCCAAATATGTTGAATGGGAAGGATAAAAACTAAGAATTTGCTAATAGTTCTGAATTTTTTTATTTCCCAACATATATTTTTTATATTCTTGTTATAGATTCCTTTTTTTACATAATTGACACTAAGCATAATTCTTCTGGAAATCCTAAAATAAAATTCTATAAGATTCTTTAATTAGCTGATTCATTTGTTAATGAATTTATGAATTTATATTTTATCATTAGGTCTATAGTCAATGTTTTGCAGGAATCATATGATTTTGATGTTGTGCTGTATCCTGACCTTCACTGCAGATATAAATTATTGACTTAGAAGTTAGTCTCTATTCCATCAAATATATTTATTCCACACTATGGAATTTCAAAAGAGGTAGTTATATCTGGACCAAATAGGTCAAATAGTAAATGCTTGAGTTGACTAAAATTCCAAGATAGGGTTAAAGGTAAATAAAAAGATTTTAATTCTGAAAAAAAAAAAAAGACAAACTATAGAGCAAAGCAATTTAAAGAGAACTACTTTATCTGAAGGATAGTTCGTCACCTATTTTAAATTGGAAATAATTCATCTCATAATATACACTTTTCATAAGCAAATGGTTTATACTAAAAGTTGATTATTAGAACTGACCTATCATGTGTAGCTCACCCAGTTCAGAATGCTTGGTGTTCCACACAGATGAAATGTAAAACCCTGGAAGGATACAATAAAATGTTTCTCCCTATGGTCCCCTCCATTTTATGAAAGAATCTCATCCTTTTGGTCTATTTGAAATTTACCCTGTTAAGGCTACTAACATAAAAATTACCTTTAAGCCTTCCAAAGTTTGAACTGAACATGTTCATTTACACTCCTACACACATGTGTACCATTTTATTATTATATGTATTGCAAAGTAGATTCCATGTTATTTATTTGTTTATTTGTTTTAATTCTGTCTTTATTATTTTTATGAATAACTTAAGAGGAAACAGCTAATACTTCCTCTTCCTAGTTAATCTATATTAATTAAAATATAAAATGCATAATATATAATGCTTCCTTTTACAACTTTCCTATTAACTATAAGTTTTCTTTTTAGATTCAGAATGACAAATAGACCATGAAGGGAAATCATAAATAGGAAGATTGTACTTAATGTAGAGTTTTTAGCACTGAATATTTTATCTCAGAGTATGCAGACAATCTGTAAGTATGTTAAGTTTATTTGTAATGAAGCACTTTCCCTTATCTAAATATTGGACAGATCTTTATATGGTATGTCTTACCTTTCAATGTGCAGAATTTTTTTAGGCAGTTATCTATGCAAAGATTTGGAGGGATGTCTGCAAATGCTGTTCTATCATTAAACTGTGTAACTTCATATTCCTGGAGGACTTACTGAAATATTACTTTCCCAAGATTTGTTGAAGTATTGATAATATTTAGTGTACAAAAGGTATATTACATATGTGTAGTGTGTTTGTCCTAATATAGAGCCTATATACTGCCAAGCAGTCATTTGTAAGAAAACATTCAAATAAAAAAAAAGTTACAAGCAAGTCAAAGAAACTGCCTGCTTGCTAAGGTCTTTAATTCTCTGTTTAATTTTGTCCTGAGGTCCTTCCTCACCCAGCATACCTAAAACTTGGTGGTTTAGTCCTCATTAAGCCTGGTCAGGTGAAATTTATTCCTTCCATGGAGAAGTATAACAATCTAGGAAGAAGAACTGAGCCAGAGTTACCTTTCCAAAGACATGCTTAAACCATCATAAAGTCAATAGACTCTGACAGAGACACAGACAAGCTATTGAAAAATTTCAACAATATGTATGTATGTATGTATGTATGTATATATATTCTTAAGTTTTCATGGGTACTTACATGTATGGTATTCAGCTTTGTTCGGGTATTTTCCCACGTCATTATAGTTGTGCTTTTAAAGTTGTAGCAACGTTTTGGCAGAGTTTCATCTGCCATCATCAGGCTTCTGTATTGTGTTCATCTGAAAAAATAACCGAACAAAGCTGAATACCATACATGTAAGTACCCATGAAAACTTAAGAAAACAAATATATATATATATATATATATATATATATATATATATATATATATATATATATATATATATATATGGATCTTTGGTTATTCGGGTTTTCTCCCGCGTAAGATTCAAAGTATCTAGGCAACGTTTCGGCGAGGTCCCACTCGCCATCTTCAAATATATATATATATATATATATATATATATATATATATATATATATATATATATATATATATATATATATATGTCTCACCTGTGCCCACGAGGTGAGACATCCAAGTTTCCAAAGGATTATAAACAAGCAGACAAGATCAGTAACGACAGGGTTAAATTCCTTTGGCTGGAGAAGTTCTTGGCAGTCTCCCACAAGCTGCCTGCCAAGTCCGATAATGAAGCAAGAACATAAATCACAGGCAAACGCCACACACAGAATTTGTCGAAGCTTCTATCCCAAATTAACAAATTGTCCCGAACGAGAATCCAGAGCTAACATGCCCCCTTTTATTCCCTGAGGGGCGTGTCAGTCTCTCATCTCAGTCCCTGATTTGTCCTTTCCTTCTACGTTGCATCTCATGGCTATGCCTGCGTCTTTGCCTCGCATCAAACCAACATTCCTCAGTTTGATCCTCAGCCAGAGGCTCCGCTACGCTCTCCTGATTATCTGCCGACACCTGAGGCACAACCAGGGAGGAAGGTCCTGGGGAGGAAGGCAATTCCAAATCCTCCAGCAAAGCAGGCTCAAACCTCAGAGCCAAAACCTCCTCTTCCTCATGGCTCAAGTCTGTGTCCTCCAGCAAAGCAGGCTCAAACCTCAAGTCCAAATCCTCCTCTTCCTCATTGCTCAAGTCTGTGTCTTCTAACAGAGCAGGCTCAAACCTCCGAGTCTATATATAGAAGATGAGACACGACCACAGACCAGAAGCCGCACTGCAGCTGCATCACTACCCACTTCAAACCCCTCTGAGCCATACATGAAGCGAACTGACCCCCACCATGAAGATGCAGCATGACCACGAACTCGAAGCCAAACAGCAAGATCACAGCTCACCAGCTCAAATCCCCCAGCAACTAAGACCAACCTGAGCACAACCAAGCCCCCACCTGAACAGAACACACCTCCAGCCAATCAGAACATGGCCAACCCCCCAACCAATCAGAACACAGCCAAAACCCCAACCAATGAGAACACACCCCCACCCAATCAGAACACAGCCAAGCCCCCACCCAATCAAGTCACACCCCACTAGCAGTTAAAAGGAAGAAGCAGCTGCAAGCTCACATCACTCTGAGAAGCACAGAGCTGAAGACAGAAGCCTGAAGATGATGAATGAGACTTCATCGAAAAGTTGCCTAGATACTTCCAATCTTACGTGGGAGAAAACCCGAATAACCAAAGATCCATATATATATATATATATATATATATATATATATATATATATATATATATATATATATATATATGTGTGTGTGTGTGTGTGTGTGTGTGTGTGTGTGTGTGTGTGTGTGTGTGTGTGTGTGTATGTATATGTATATGTATACGTATACGTATATATGTATGTATGTATGTATATGTATATGTATATGTATATGTATATGTATATGTATATGTATATGTATATATATATGGTATTCAGCTTTGTTCGGGTATTTTCCCATGTCATTATAGTTGTGTTTTTAAAGTTGTAGCAACGTTTCGGCAGAATCTCATCTGCCGTCATCAGGCTTCTGTATTGTGTTCATCTGACTCACCGCCTGCTCCACCACATACATCGGACAAACTAACAGAAGAATAAGTGCATGCATTGAAGAACACAAGAACTCAATCAAAAAAGAAGAACCGACCTCTTCCCTGGTCCAACACCTCAAAGCCACAGGACATGAGATTGACTTTAAAAATACCAGAACTATTGCCAAAACCGAACACTTCAACAACAGAATAATCAGAGAAGCCATAGAGATAGAAATATGCCCACACAGCATGAATAAACGAGATGACACCTCCCACCTACCAGCCATTTGGAAACCCGCCCTCACGAACAGACGATTACCTAACATGAAGAATGACACCAGACCCACACCCACGAGGGCCACACAAGATGCTACCACCACACTTCCATGTAGAAAGCAGACTCACACCCACACAGAAGATGAGACATGACCACGGACCAGAAGCCGCACTGCAGCTACAACACTACCCGCTTCAAACCCCTCTGATCCATACATGAAGCGAACTGACACCCACCATGAAGATGCGGCACAACCACGAACGCAAAGCCAAACAGCAGGATCACAGCTCACCAGCTCAAATCCCCCAGCAACTAAGACTAACCTGAGCACAACCAAGCCCCCACCTGAACAGAACACACCTCCAGCCAATCAGAACACGGCCAACCCCACAACCAATCAGAACACAGCCAAACCCCAACCAATCAGAACACACCCCCACCCAATCAGAACACAGCCAAGCCCCCACCCAATCAAGTCACACCCCCACTAGCAGTTAAAAGGAAGAAGAAGCTGCAAGCTCACATTACTCTGAGAAGCACAGAGCCGAAGACACAAGCCTGAAGATGATGAATGAGACTTCGTCGAAACGTTGCCTAGATACTTCCAATCTTACACAGGAGAAAACCCAAATAACCAAAGATCCACATACAAATACCCACGAGAATATATATAAACACAAACACATATACACACAAACAGATTTATTTGCTAATATGGCAACAAAATAAATATGTTTCATTTCTTCTCTCAGAGATCAGTGTGAAATCAGAAGGATCAGAGGGAAAACAACAGGACTCTAGAACAATGGCAACTGAGGAAATATTTATCTTTCTTAAGTCCTCAGAATCAGAGTACATACTAGTATTTCATTGTGAATAAATAACTTGCCATGTGCCATATTTTCCACTGCACATCACAAGTGGAAGAATTGTCCATATACTCCTGACAGATTTGAAAGATAACTCTATTAACCAATGTTAATAGAAATATGTCAAATATACATTTAAGTACTTTTTAATTTTTAGTGGAGCAAATATTCACCTTTCTATTCCACAGAGATTTCATGAAAGGATATTGAATATATTTCAGTGATAAAATAATTTGAGATATTTAATATTAGGAGAATCTTTCCCTCAGTGGGTAGGCAGAACTTTTATTTTAGCTTCTTCCTCTTTTCAAAATAAAGACTATGATGTTTTCAAATAGCACTAAACATATAGTGACAGAATGAAAGATTCAACATACATTCAACAGTACAACAAAATATCTGGCATTATACACAGGAACATCTCCACAGTGTATGCACTATACTCACCCATGTCCAGATAGGAGATTCTAAAGAAAGGCGTGGAGAATGATCCTGTGAGTCTTCCGTATCCAGATAGGCAAGCAGGTACTGACCAATCAACTAAATATCATAGTAGTACACAAAGACCAAAAGACATTGGTGGTGATAGATGTAGAGGTGCCAAGTGACAGAAAAAAGGAGTATGAAAAGCTCAAAAAGTTCCGAAGCCTGGAATTGGAAGTAGAGAAGATGTGGAATGTAAAAGCCAAAATGGTTCCAATGATCAGGGCTTTGACTCAGCTGAAAGAGTAGCTCCAACAGATCCCAGAAACAATATTAGAGCTCTCTGTTCAGAAGAGAGCTAAGATATTACCAGCACCCTGAAACTCCTGGGCCTTTCGTGGAGGACCTAAGGTTAGGAAGATATAGAGGAGTGAGAATGGAATATATACACGTATGTGTGTATGTTTTCATGTGTTTCACTTTCTAATAGATTAACAGACAGACTACTTATTCTGCATAGATGAGATGGTTCCCGGTAGTTTGGAGAACTGGTAAAATGGGGCCCTGGCTGGCTCCGCCCCTCTTTGCCCACTTCTCTGCTCCCTGCCTAGTCAGTCCCTATTGCACATGCGCAACATGCCTGCAGCCTGCTTTTGCACACCTGCCAGGCCAGCCATTGCTGCCTGCCTTTTGCTAGCTAGCAAGTCCCCTTCCCTTCCCTTCTTGCTGGGCCAGGAGAGGCTCTCCCAGCAAGAGCAGGTGAGAGAAGCAGCCTCAAGCCAACACGAGCCTCTCCACTGTTCCTTCCAGCTGAGCAGCGCTGATCTGCCTGCTCACAGACAAGACTGTGAGTCAACTAGCCCTTCCACCACTGTCCCCAGGGCTCCCCGAGCCTCGCCCAGCTTACCTAGCTGCCACCACCACTCAGCTGGCTAGCTGGCTTCCCCACTAGCATAGCCCCATCCTGCTGGCAGAGCCAGGCTGGGGCCTACCCAGCTGCCCCTCTGTCCCTGGGCTTGGCTGGGGCCAGAGGTGGTATTCAACTGGTTCGCACCTACTCGGGTGAACCAGTAGTTATTAGGTGTGGGTCATCAAACTGGTGGTGACCCCTGGCTGGCCACGCCCCCAACCCGGTTGCCTGGTTGCTCACTTGCGATCGGTCTCCTAGCTTTCTGTTCCCCACATCCTCTTTCTCCCCGGGGGAAAGGAAGAAAGGCATGGATGCTGCAAGTATCACTTTCCCTGTGTGAGTAAAGTGCCTGGAGTGAGAAAGAGTGAGGTCTGACAGAGGGGGTGGGGGTGAATTGAGCCTTGGAGCACTTTTGCAACGTAAAAGAAATGCATTTTGGAAGCAGGTCCTTAAAAAAACTTCTTCAAGGATACCCCATGGACTCTGCAAGTATTGCTTTCCTCTTGTGAGTTAAAGTGCTGGAGTGAGAAGGAGTACGGTCTGACAGAGGGGATGGGGGAATCCACTCCAGCCTTGGAAAAATTTAAAGGAGCTGCTTCCAAAATGCTTGTCTGTTAAGTGCTCTCTCTCTCTCTCTCTGTGTGTGTGTGTGTGTGTGTGTGAGAGAGAGAGAGAGAGAGAGAGAGAGAGAGAGAGAGAGAGAGAGAGAGAGAGAGAGAAGGAAAAAAAGAAAGAGGAAGGGAGAGAAAGAAAGAAAAAAATAGGAAGAGAGAGAGAGAGATAAAACTCTGTGCTGTTATTTTTAATTGTTCCATTATTTATCATGTGTTAATATTTTACACTGTCCCTACACCTAGAGTGATTTTTCTGCCTTTCTTTTGCCCAGGGCTACCACATATTTTTCAGGGTTTACATGCATTCAATGTCAATAGTCCAGAGCATAAAATACAGATGTGTTTAACAAGAGTTGAAAGGGATCTTGGAGGTCTTCTAGTCCAACCCCCAGCTCAGGCAAGAAAACTGAGGATGCCAAACTCTGAGTAGAAATCCTGGGAAAGGTATCAGAATAATACTTAGAAGGGACCTATACCATTTCAGAGAAATGGCTGTCCAGTCTTTTCTTAAACCTTCCAGTGATTGAGCACCCAGAACTTCTGGAGACAGGCAGTTCCACTGGTTAATTGTTCTCACTGTCAGGAAGTTTCTCCTTAGTTTTAGGTTGCTTCTCTCTGTTCAGTTTCCATCCATTGCTTCTTGTTTGCATTCTGCTTCTTTGGAAAATACTTTGTCCCCCTTTCTTTGTGGCAGCCCCTTAAAAGCCTGTTGCCCATCACACTCTTGAGTAAAACATGTGAGCCATTTCCTCCTTTCAGTGGTCCATGAAAGTTCATCTATAGTATGCAGATAATAAAGTCAAAACAGGTGAACAACATTTTTATAGAACTATAGATAAGTTGAGGCTGGGTGACAAGGAATAGCTGGGAGGGGAGGGGCCAGGTGAGGCACCCCTTAATGTGAGTGACATTGAGTTTGCCATGCCCACCCAGTAACATGACCACCAATCTATGCCCACCCAGTCACATGACCACCAAGCACACCCACCCAGTCACATGACCACTAAGCCACACCCACCCAGTCACATGACCACCAAGCCACGTGGATCAAATAAGCCACGCCCACAGAACCGGTAGTAAAATTTTGAATTCCACCACTGGCTGGGGCCTACCTAGCTTCCCCCCAACCCTGAGCTCAGCTGGCTGGCTAATCTGCCATGCTGTGCTCTCCCAGCTCTCCCTACCACATGACAGTGCTCTGACCTGTAGGGCGGCGGCACACCTGACTGCCTCATGTAAGCATTGCTGCTTCAGGAGCCAGCCAAAGCCAGGGCCACCAGTTCTGCCACTTGCAGAGGTGTTTTGGGAGCTCCGGGGCCAGGGGTGCTCAAAGAGCCACACCGCCACTTACGGGAGCCAGCCAGAGCCAGGTCTGCTGCCTCTTCCACCCTTGGAAGTGTTTTGCAAGGTCCAGGGATGGTGCTCAAAGTGGCGCTGCAGCCACCGCCGCTGCACATGGAGGTACTTTTTTTTCCCTTTTCCTGCCACCCCCTGCTGACTTGAGCTCACCAAATCATTCAGTTTGTCCCAGACCAGGTGTGTGTGTGAGAGAGAGAGAGGGGGAGAGGGGGCAAGAAAGGAAAGAAAAAGCAAGAAAAAAGAGGAAAGGAGAGAAAGAAAGAGAAAAAGAAAGAAAGAGCAAGAAAGAAAGAGGGAGAGAAAGAGAGAGAGAAAGAAAGAGAGGGAGAGAGGAGAAAGTGAATGAGATATATGGCTAGATAGATAAATACATGAAAGGAGGGAGGGAGAGAGAGGGAAAAAGGAGAGGAAGGAAGGACACAAATCCTGGCTTCAAAGACTTCTTTGAAGCAGCACAGCAATCTAGGGCTGGCCTGCTTCAGAAGTCATCTAGGCAGGAGATCTTTATAGAATCATGGAAAAGCAGGGTTAGAAGGGTGTGTGTGTGTGTGTGTGTGTGTGTGTGTGTGTGTGTGTGTGTGTTTCAGGTGGGTTTCCTAGCTTTAGAAGGAGAGAGGATAGGAGGAAGGGACAGAAAGAGGGAGGGGGGAGGGGGAGAGAGAAAGAGAGGGGGTTACAGAAAGAGAGAGAGAAAGAGAGGGAAAGAGAGAGAGGAGAGAGAGAGAGAGAGAGAGAGAGAAGAAGATACAAGAAAGAAAAGAAAGAGAATAGGGAAAGAAAGAAAAAGGGAGAGAGAAAGGAAGTGAAAGGAAGAAAGGGAATGGAAGGAAGGGGCAGAAAGAAAGGGAAAAAAAGAAAGAAAGAAAGAAAGAGGGAGAGGAGAAAGTAAATGAGATATATGGATGGATAGATAAATACATGGAAGGAGGGAGGGAGGGAAGGAGAGAGAGAAAAAAAGAAAGAAGGACATAAACCCTGGCTTCAGAAGACTTTGAAGCAGCACAGCAATCTAGGTCTGGCCTGCAAGGGATCTCGGAGGTCATCTAGTCCAACCCCCTGCTCCAGCAGGAGATCCTTACAGAATCAAAGAATAGCAGGGTTAGAAGAGTGTGTGTGTGTGAATAGCAGGGTTAGAAGAGTGTGTGTGTGTGTGTGTGCGTGTGCGTGGCTGTCAAAACTCCAAAAACAGGCCAAGTATCTCTCTGGAGGTCAGTTGTAAATTAGAACACTTGCTAAGCAACTGGCCACTAAGCGAGGACCTGGTCATTAAGCGAGGACCGCTTAAATTTGGTTCGCCAGTCACATGGCCACATGGCCACGCCCAGTCAGCAAGCTACTCCCACCCCAGTCACATGACCACCAAGCCACACCCACAAATTAGGCCACGCCCACAGAATCGGTTGTTAAGAAATTTGAATCCCACCCCTGCACATACCCCACAAAAGTCAACCACTGCCCTCAAATAATAGCAAACGATTGGCTCTAATTGTCTTTGAGCTCTTCACTTTTGAACACATAAACATGTCCAAGCTGACAGCATTCTAATTAATCTGAACAAAAATCTAATCCCATTAATTTGAACATATTAACAGAAGATCATCTTATGGAAATTTCCCCTGAATTTTGTGATCTGGGAAAGACTGGTAATTCAATAAAGACCAAAATCTTCCTGTTTGTATAGTGCTGATTATTAACCAGTATGGTAGCTTAAACTAAAAAATGGTGCAAAAATGTACCATTTCAAAAAATCATTTTTATGGACAATCAGATATTTATTGTGTGTGTGTGTGTGTGTGTGTGTGTGTGTGTGTGTGTGTGTGTTTTCTTAAGTTTTCGCGGGTACTTACATGTATGGCATTCAGCTTTGTTCGGGTATTTTCCCATGTCATTGTAGTTGTGCTTTTAAAGTTGTAGCAACGTTTCGGCAGAATGTCATCTGCCATCATCAGGCTTCTGTATTGTGTTCGTCTGTGAGTCAGACTATCACAGCCATTTCAGTTTTAAATTTGGAGCAGCCTACTGCTGTGCCAGAATGGTTTTTTCTTCATCCTGATTGGTTGGGAGTCTTGGTCTGTGTTTATTGGTCTTGGAGTTTGCTGTGTTCTGCTTGATTGGTGTTTCTAATATCTTCTGTCTGTTTTGTGGCTCTTTTTGTGTCTTGATTGGCTGGCAACATTGTGTTACTTTATTGGAGGCCTTTAGTGCAGCTTGGCTCCGAGTAAATGGACGGCTATCATTTGTTAGGAAGCTAGGTTTCATCTGGGTGCCTGGTTGGGGTATGTTTGAGCTGGAGGTATCAGGGGGGATCTGTTTGTGCCCAGGTGTTTGCCTGGCTTGTGGTGTGGAGATTTTTTTGCTTGTGAGTGCAGGCTTCCAAATAATTGACAGTCTGGTGGAATCATCTCTTCTATTCATGCTTTCAGGTCTTTTTTCAATCTCTATGGCTTCTCTGATGATTCTGTGGCTGGGGTTTTCTATAGTGGCTAGGGTTTTGGTGCCATTGAAGTTGATGCTATGACCTGTGGCTTTCATGTGTTGGACTAGTGAGGAAGTGTGTTCCAGCTTTTTTACTGCATTTTTGTGTTCATCCAGGCGGGTACTTATTCTTCTATTGGTCTGTCCAATGTATGTGGCTGGACATGATGCACAGGGGACTTTGTATATGCCCTGGTTTTCCAGGTCAATTTTATCTTTGGGGTTTCTAAGGCTGCTATTTTTCTGTCTGTTTTGAAGGCAGTCTTGATGTGATGCCTGTGTAGTATCTTAGTGATTTTGTCTGTGGTACCTCTTATGTAGGGCAAGACAGCTGTTCCATAGGTCTGTTCATCTTCTAGGTCGCCATTATGTCTCAGTGTGTTTTTGTGGATCAAGCCGGTGATTTTGCTTTTGTGGAAGCCGTTGGCTGTCAGTACTTTAGTCAGGGTGCATAGTTCAGTCTTTATGTGTGTCTTGTCTGCCAGGCGTTTGGTTCTGGTGATTAGTGTTTTGGCCACGGAGTTTATCTGTGCTGGGTGGTGGTGGGATTGGGCATTGAGGTAGTGGTTGGTGTGTGTTTTCTTCTGGTATATGGTGTGTCCTAGTGTGCCATCTGTTTTTTTGTAGATTAGTACATCTAGGAATGGTAGTTGTTTGTTTCCGTTTCCATGGTGAACTTGATTTTGGGGTGTGTGCTGTTTAGGTGTGTTAGGAAATTGTTTAGGTTTTCTTTTCCATGGGGCCAAATCACGAATGTGTCATCGATGTATCTTAACCATAGTTGGGTTTGTGGGTGGCATTAGCCAGGGCTCTGGATTCGAATTCTTCCATGAACAGGTTTGCAATGACGGGTGACAGTGGTGATCCCATAGGGGTTCCTTCAATTTGCTTGTATCTTTGTCCTTTGTATATGAAATATGTGTTGGTTAAGCAGTGTTCTGTTAGTTCCATGAGGTGTTTAGCTGGTTGGTATTTATTTTTGATGAATTCAAGGGTTTCTTTTATCGGGACTTGAGTGAATAGTGAAACCACGTCGAAACTTACAAGCAGATCTTCTTGCTCCACGTGTAGATCTTTGATCATTTCCAAGAAGTGGTATGAGTTTTGTACATGTGAAGCTGCTGTTTCAGCATGGGGCTATAGCTGTTTTGCTAAGTGTTTCGCTAGGTTTTGTAGTGGTGCTCCTCTGGTGCTGACTATGGGTCTGAGAGGTATGCCTTCTTTGTGTATTTTTGGGAGGCCGTATAGTTTGGGGCATCTGGAAGATTTTTCTCTTGGGATGATTGTCTGTTGGATCTCTTTGCTCATGTAGCTGGTTATAATTTTCTTCTTGGTTAATTTTTCCAGATATGTGGTTGGGTCCGTGTTTATGGGTTTGTATGTGGAGTCTTGGAGTAGGTCTGTCAATTTTGTTTCATAGTCTTTTCTATCCATTACTACTGTGGCATTCCCTTTGTCTGCTGGAAGTATGATTATGCTGCTATCTTTTTTTAGGGCTTGCAGCGCTTTTAGTTCTTCTTTCTGTAAGTTGCTTTTGGGTGGTTTGCTTGTGCATAGGATGTTAGTAACTTGGTGTCTTATTCTATCAGCTTCATCTGTATTTAATTTAGTTAGGCTGGATTCTACTGCACATATGATGGATTCTGTGGGGATTTTTGGGGGTGCTATAGCATAATTGAATCCTTTGGTTAGGACATCTGTTTCTGTTTTGGTGAGTTCTCTGTTGGAAACATTATATACTAATAGTTTCAGGTGTTGTTGTGAGTTGTTGGGGGCTTTCTTGTCATGTTCTAATTTCTTTAGTTTCTTCAAGAGTTTGTCATTTTTGTAAGTGGTTTCAGTTTCAGCTCTCCAAGTTGTAAGTTGTTTTATCTTGTCCCAAAGTAGAGGGTGGATTTTGCTGCTCAATTCCAGGTGTAGTGCTAGCAAATCTTTGTTTAACTGATCCAATTGGAATCTCTTTCTGTGGAGCTCGTTCCTGAGTAGAGCCATTTCAGTTCTTTTCAGGATACGTTTAGTAGCTGCTGTGCTGTGATGAAATGTTAATTTGAAGCAGGTTGGTGTTGCATTATTGTCTCTGCAGCTGCGTAGAAATTTGAGGTCACATAGTATTCCTGCTCTTTTAACTTCCAGCTTCTCATAGGTTTTGGTCTGGCTGTTTATTTCCTTCCCGTAGAGGTCTGATATTTGTTTTCTTAAGTTTTTGCGGGTACTTACATGTATGGTATTCAGCTTTGTTCGGGTATTTTCCCACATAATTATAGTTGTGCTTTTAAAGTTGTAGCAACATTTCGGCAGAATCTCATCTGCCATCATCAGGCTTCTGGTTGTGTTCATCTGGTTGTGACAAACACAACCAGAAGCCTGATGATGGCAGATGAGATTCTGCATTAAAACGTTGTTACAATTTTAAGCACAACTATAATGATGTGGGAAAATACCCGAACAAAGCTGAATACGATAGATAGATAGATAGATAGATAGATAGATAGATAGATAGATAGATAGATAGATAGATATGGTATTCAGCTTTGTTCGGGTATTTTCCCACGTCATTATAGTTGTGCTTTTAAAGTTGTAGCAACAATTCGGCAGAATCTCATCTGCCATCATCAGGCTTCTGTATTGTGTTCGTCTGTGAGTCAGACTTTTACAGTTGTTTCAGTTTTAAATTTGGGGCTAGGCTACTGCTTTGCCAGAATGGTTTTTTCTTCATCCTGATTGGTTAGGAGTCTTGGTCTGTGTTTATTGGTCTTGGAGTTTGCTGTGTTCTGCTTGATTGGTGTTTCTAATATCTTCTGTCTGTTTTGTGGCTTTTTTTGTGTCTTGATTGGCTGGCAACATTGTGTTCCTGTATTGGAGGCTTTTAGTGCAGCTTGGCTCCGAGTAAATGGACGGCTATCATTTGTTAGGAAGCTAGGTTTCATCTGGGTGCCTGGTTGGGGTGTGTTTGAGCTGGAGGTATCAGGGGGATCTGTTTGTGCCCAGGTGTTTGCCTGGCTAGTGGTGTGGAGATTTTTTTTGTTTGTAAGTGCAGGTTTCCAAATAATTGACAGTCTGGTGGAATCATCTCTTCTATTCATGCTTTCAGGTCTTTTTTCAATCTCTATGGCTTCTCTGATAATTCTGTGGCTGGGGTTTTCTATAGTGATTAGGGTTTTGGTGCCATTGAAGTTGATGCTATGACCTGTGGCTTTCACGTGTTGGACTAGTGAGGAAGTGTGTTCCAACTTTTTTACTGCATTTTTGTGTTCATCCAGGCGGGTACTTATTCTTCTATTGGTCTGTCCAATGTATGTGGCCGGGCATGATGCACAGGGGACTTCATATTGGCCACAGAATTATTAAAGCTGAATACCATATATGTATGTATGTATATATAAACATACACATACCTACATATACATACATACATACATACATATACATACATATGTGTGTGTATGTGTGTCTATATATATATATATATATATATATATATATATATATATATATATATATATATATATATATATATATATATATATATATATACACACATATACATACATACATACATACATACATACATATGTGTATGTGTGTGTGAGTGTGTGTGTGTATGCAGTTTATGCATCTGAAATAAATAAATGTTTAGACAAATGTTTAAATCACTAATCCTATTAATCCAGGTTTTATCTTATGCTAAAGTAATAAACAAAAGAAAGAAAAAATAAATTAAAATATTGAGGAGAGCCAAGGCAGCCATAATGTTTGAAAAGCAAGAATGAATGTCAACAATTATTTTTTAATTCAGTCAGAGGAAATGTTTGCACCACACATAGTTCACACCTCAGAAAAGGAAAAACACAGGACAGATCTAACTGCTTGCCTCCAAGGCAATGAAAAAAAGAGTTCAGTGCCAGGTGTCACTGGTTAAAGTGGCAGAGTAGCTTGGCCAAAAATCCTATATGATAAGGCAGAGAATTCTGAGCCCATCTTGGAAAGTAGGAACCATAGCTGAGGGTGGGAATACTTCAATGAATTTAAACCAAGATCCAGTTATATCTGTTCACCTATACCAAATAACAATATTTGGGTAAAAAATTCCAATATGTTTCATTTATTTTTCTGCTCAATAACAACAGACTGGTCAACCTGTTTAATAACAAAACAGTTTAGATTTTACATATCTATGGTTTGTAGCCCATTAGCTTTTTGATAAATACCTTCACTTGCCTGTTTTTTAGGCTGTAGATAAGGGGGATTATCATGGGTGTTGAAATACCATATTGAATAGAGAAGAGTTCATCAACAATAATTGAAGAGGCTGTGCTAGGCCTCATATACCTAAAACATCCAGTGCTATAATACAAAGCCACAACCATAAGGTGAGCACTACAGGTAGAGAAAGTTTTTCTTTTTGCTTCTGCAGAGTTCAGCTTCAGGATAGTTGAGATGATATAGATATATGAAAGTACAATAATAATTAATGAACTACCTGCAAAGATACTTCCTGTCATGAAGAATGCCAGTTTATTGAAAAAAGTTTCTGAACAGGAAAGTGCAAGAAGATTTGGAAATTCACAACTGAAATGCTTGATAATATTTGGTCCACAGAAACTTAACCTCAAAATAGGTAAAACATTTATTGTAGAACATAAGAAACTAACTGCCCATGCACCAGCAGCCTACAAAATGCTTTGTTCATAATTTGCACATAATGGAGGGGCTTGCAAATGGTAGCATATCGATTGCTGCAAGAATGTAATGTTCAGTGGTCCCCATTAGAAAGACAAAGAATGTTTGACTAAAGCAAGCAGAATATATAATAGTCTGGCCTGCATAGAACATGACTAGCAACTTTGGAACAGTAACAGAAGAAAAATCAAGGAAAGCCAGGTGTTCTCGAAAAAATACATAGGCCTTTGAAAATGAATTGTAACTACTACAATCATCATATTTCCCACCAGGGTCATATTTCCCACCAAAGTTATGGCGTATATAAGGAAAAATACCAGGAAGAGGAAAATATTTCCATACAGATTGTACAAAAATCCTAAAAGAATAAAGGAAGTCACAGTGATGCTCTGATTTTCCATTTCCATACTGTGTGGGAACTTCAAAAGAGAGAAAAAGAAAGATCAATTAACAACTTTATATTTTATAAGGATATAGAATTTGGCTGATGGCCTTTTCTAAGAAAAAGAAATTAATATAAAAAACAAAAATAGAACTATAAATTAAAGATAATGCTAATAAATTTGAAAGAATGTCACCTGAATTTAGGTGGACATCTTTTATTTAAATTAATAAGAGCCAGTATGGTATATTGAGTAAGCCACAAAGCTAGAAACCAGGAGACTGTGAATTCCAGTCCTACCTTAGGCATGGGTTATTTTAAGCCAATCTTTCTCAGCCCACAAAATTAAGCCTGAGTGACAAGCTGTTTGGTCAATTCTTGCCACAACAATGGATCATGTCCAGATTGAACCTGCAGGAACACACTAGGAAGGAAATAAAAATAATTTAAAGACAAGTACACACGTATAAAGATGAAAATGAATCTGTCATTATTCCATTTTTTTTTCAATTTTAGATCTATTATAGGATAATCATTTAACAAAATTAAGCCTAACTATAAAGTCATAAAAAAGAAAATAAGGAAAATAAGGGGGAGGGAGATCTTGAATATTTGAAAATGAATGTGAAAACTAAACTTCATTAGCTAGTCAATACTATGCCAAAGATTTGGCATACTTATCACAATATACATGTCTTAATTTCCTCAACTAGTTCTCTGATCTTCTAGAAAGAGTTCCCACCTTTCCAAGTAGCACATTAACTAAAATTAAGAAAAGTTCCACAGTAAACAGGTAATGCAAACTCAAAGACTCAATTTTCCCAGCAGAATTGTACATGTTTTGTTTGGAATACCTCACTCTAGGATCAAAATTGAAATGATTTTTTCAGATGAGAGGAGAAGAAAAATCTGTTTTGTTTTCTTATGAAATTCACTCCTTACTCCCTTGCTTCTCATTTTATATAAAACAGTGTAGAATAAATTCTGATGCTTTCTATAGATTTGTAGTTTTGAATTGTTGTACATGTTCTTAGTTGTGAAAAACCTATAGATGAACAATTTATATATTAATATGTATTTAGTATCCAAGTTATTTTATTGCTTCCTTGGTGATATGATGTTAAATCTAATTATACATATCTTCTCAGGAGACAGACACTATCCATATGCAGGACTTACATTTGAATTTTATCTTCTCCACTTTTCTCTTTCCTGTTGCCCAAGGTGTAGAGTTTTAAAGTTGAAAATTTCCTAATTAGTCTCTTGAGCTTATTAATTACCACATGAGAAGTAAGAAAAATTGCACTGTTGAAATAATGATGGTTTGTTTGTTTAGACTCCATTGTAAAGTCTGGCCTTGTCAATTTCTTCTTTATTGCTTTTCTCTGAGAATTTGAAGGAACTCTATCTCATTTGGGTCTTTTCTCCCTTGTCAATAATTTCATGAATAGAGGGACTTCCGGTTTGCAGGGCTTTGGCGGCGGCAGGAATCCACGATCGTGCGCGGTTTCTGCTTGCGCTCGCCCCTGGAGTGCCCCGATCCAGCCGGATTCAGGGCTATAGTTACCCCGTAGAGGTAACTGAAGATAGGGGAGATCCAGCAGGGGTCAGGAGGAATCGCAACCCCCCTTCTCAGCCGGCTTAACTCCCTTTTCTGAAAGCGGTGGAGCAGCGGTCAGAAATGGCTGCCACAAAGAAGCTCTCATCTGGAAAAGAATGTGCAGGAGGAAGCTGAGAAAGTGAAAGTTTTTGGCTGACCAGGATAACAAGCAACATTTAAAATATCCTGGAATTTAAAGTTCATCAAAAATACATTGCTCCTAAAGAAGATCTGGAAGCAGCGAATGAAAGTGAAAAGGAAAGGTTTTTTTTCTCACTCTCCTTCCTTACGATGACAGCAGATGAATGAGAAATTGGAAAAACCCGCTTTGGCATCAGCAGGTAATTAAACTGGAAAATTAAAGCCAAGGGGACAATAAAGATTTCTGAACATTGGAAAAAACAACAACTTTTTTTTGCTGTAAGTGGGAAGGGAGAGGAAAAGAATTAAGATTAAGATTTTGCTGGAGGAGGCTGCTTGGAGTTTACAAGACTAGAGCTAAATTGTAACAAGACTTCTAAAAGATACATTTTAATTGGAACTTTGCAATTGTAACCCCAGGAAGAGAAAGTGTAAAAAGAAGGAAGTGTTAAACAAAACAGTCTGTGTGTATTTGGATTGCTTGGTGACTTTGGGACCTTTGGAAACTATTATTTGAAAGACTAAAAACATTTGGGTTGTTTAAAAAAATTTCTACAATGGCATTACTTGTCGATGAACTGAAAATGGAATTCAAAAAGTATAAAGAAGAGGAACAAGAAAGGAAGGGCTCTTTTGGCTCCGTTTTTCATTTCTTAGAAATGGTGATTTCTACTTATGAGAAATTACAAGAACAAGAAGATTGGGATGAAGAAGAAGCCATCTTTAATGAACAAGCAACTCTAGCTGGGGAAGAAAAGGGAAAGGGGGGAAAGAGAATGGAGAAATTTAGATTTAAAAAAACAACCAAAAAAGGGAAAAATAAGGTCAAAAGTCGATACAATGTCAGAAAGCAACAGAAAAGAGGAATACAGAAGAGGGTGGAGATCAAGAGACAAAGGGGTTAAAAGGCTAGACTGGAGAAGCAAAGAGCGAAAAAAGGGAAGAGAAGCTACAAATGTTTGAAACAAGATGTAAAGAAACAGGATTTATTTAGAGATAATGGGTAAAAATATAACTAAAAAAGAGATTCTGCAAAAGTACATAAGACTATATTGTTGTATTTATATTTGAAATAATGTTAGAAAATTGGAACTATATATGATTATAAAATGGGATTAAATATTTAATGTAATTTAGTGAATTTTTTTTGAATAAAATAAATGAAATGAAATATGAGAGAATTGCACTAAGAAGTAATGGGAACATTTTATTTTCAAAATACTTTAAAATATAAGTGAAACGGGGAGGAAGTAATTAAGCAATATTTATAAGGGTTCCCATAGAAGCATGATAGAAGCATTCCTTTGAAAAGGAATGTGTAAAATGTTTAAGACTTAAATGCATATTAATTTTAATGATAGTTTAATTGCTATGGATTATTGTTTTAATTATATTATAAACTTATAATTTTTTCTTATTTTAAAATATAGTATGTAGCTTTAGAATGTACTATGCAGAATCCGAATGAAAATTATGTATTATTTTAAGTGTTAAATTTAGGGAAAAGATATAAAGGCGTCATACTCCAATCAGTGATTACAGGAGAAATTTTGTGTTAATGAGAAAATATAATAGACAGCTGAAACAGAACAGATAAAGGATATAAGTATAATGATTTAAATTGAGATGAAATAAATAAAACAGAATTAAGAGAGTGAAAAGAGGGGAGAAGCTATATAGAAAATGTAGAATGGTAAATAAGATATGAAATGGTATATAAAAATGAGCATGAATTTGAATTTATGTCTATACAAAAAGATGTAACCCGGGACTAAGCCGCTTTCCAAAAAGATGTTTTATGTTTTCATGTTTTGTGTTTTGTTTGTGTATGTTTGTTTATTGGAAATAATAAAATTCTTTAAAAAATAATAATTTCATGAATAGATTGAACAAAAATGATTCAAAGCAAACTATCCACTTTCATGATGTTTTGTTTTAGGTATTTGGTTATGCATCTAATTTTACATTAAGATATGAATGCAGACAAATTTCTTTGGAGATCCCTCTGTTACTCTCTCAGTTAAAATACTGCTTATTTTTTTCTTTGTCTCTCATATTTTGCAGAACACTATCATGTCAACTGGGAAGACATGTACTACACTAGATTCAGACTATTATTTGCTATCAGCTCACAACTTCATCTCTTCCACCAGGGGTGTCAAACTCAAGGCCATGGGTCAGATCTGGCCTACAGGATGTTTAGATATAGCTACAAGGCTGGCCTGGAAACAGCAAAGGTCTGGCCTGTGGTGCCTCTGGCAGTGAAAATGAAGCTTGGGGGGTGGGGGGCACACATGTTCCTCCAAGCTCCATTTTGCTGACAGAGGGCTTGAGGAGGCCATCATGGCCAAAACCTCTATTTTTACTGGCAGAGGGCTATCAAAACAAACCAACAGTTTCTTCTTTTGCATTTGAGCATCCAAGAAGGGACAGGAAAGGAGAAAGGGAAAAAGACAAAAAAGAAAGAAAGAAAGAAAGAAAGAAAGAAAGAAAGAAAGAAAGAAAGAAAGAAAGAAAGAAAGAAAGAAAGAAAGAAAGAAAGAAAGAAAGATGAGACGAGAGTAAGGAAGGAAAAATACAGAAAGAGGTGAAGCAAGAAGAAAAGAGAATGAAGAGGTAAGGAAAAAAGAGAAAAAGAAGGAAGGAGGGAGGGAGGGAAGGAAGGAATTTCATGTTTTAATGATAAAATATACTAAAATTACCATCATAGTTATCAATATAGTCACCATTATTACCATCACCACTACCATCAACACCATCACCATACAAGGACCAACAAAATGAATAACCATTTTATTCTGAAAATATTTTATTTTTATTTACATGGGAAATCAACATTTTGTATTCTATTAGTTTTTTGGCAGATATATTACTTCAAATTTTAAAACAATTGATTCAGCAAGTTCAAATACTATATTGCATAGATAATATTCATCCACAGTGACTAAAGAAGGTGAGGTGGACCTAGATATGTAAAGCAGGCAGTGTTGCATAAGAAAAACACAATATATGATGGAAAAATAAGAGAACTTTCCTCTTTCCTTGTTTTCCTTTGAGGTTATTTTGAGATACTATATATTATGAGGCTTTGGACAAAGAGTTGACAAATAATATAAAATAATATAAAAAGACCATAGAACTGTTAAGCATTAATGGTTATCTGTTCAGGATAATTTTTATGCATGATAAGGCAAGAATAAATGAAAATTCAGGAATAGAATAGAATAGAATAGAATAGAATAGAATAGAATAGAATAGAATAGAATAGAATAGAATAGAATAGAATAGAATAGAATAGAATAGAATACCAAACTGACTTTATTTTGCTTGGACTTTCCAGTGATCCTCCATACAGAACTGGCTCTTCTTGATCTTTTCAATTATTTTTCTCATCACAGTGTCAGGAAATATCATAATCATTCCGATAATCAGAATACACCCTTCTCTCTCAGTATCCATGTACTATTTTTTATCTCATTTGTCCGTTGTTGATATGTGTTACTCAACTAATATTGTTCCTAAAATGTTAATGAATTTTCTTATGAAGCAAAATACTATTTCCTTCACATTCTGCATTTTATAAATGTTCTGTACCCTTCTACTGGGTGCTACAGAGATTTTCCTATTGTCAGCAATGGCATATGATAGATACGCTGCTGTGTGTCACCCACTTCACTACATAATGATCATGAATAAAGCCATATGCACTTACTTACTTAGAGCATGGCTAATAGGCTTGCTATCTGCAACAATAAACACAGTGCCCTTTTTTAAGTTACCGTATTTGCCGGCGTATAAGACGACTGGGCGTATAAGACGAGCCCCCAACATTTCCACTCAAAATATAGAGTTTGTTATATACTCGCCGTATAAGACGACCCCCACTTGGAGGCATGTTTTCAGGGCAAAAAGTCATACGCCGGCAAATACGCTAAGTTGTAACACTTGGGGTATTCTGGATATAATTCTTGATTGACACCCCCGCCCCTTTCCCCCAAACTTACAAAGCCACCAAAATGCTTTAGAGAGGCAGCTTCGCCTTTCTCAGGCTGGCACTCAATTCCTCTCCCTTTCTTTGTGACACCATTGAGCGATCTGCTTTTTCAGGGAAAATAAATAAATAAAATAAAACTGGACGAAAAACAGTCGAGTTGTTTCTTAATATCTTTCCACCTCCCCAACCAATTTGTCTCCAAGGGTGCACCACACTGATTGCGACATTAATTATTTCAGAGAGAGGGGGGAGAAATCTTTGCTTCCTACTGTGGCTTTTTCCTGCGCATCGTTTTTTCCCTTGGCTTTGTGGTTGTTACTTCTTACAGGGAGGGATAATGAAATACCCACGCTGGGAGAAAGCGGAAAGGATGTCTATTTTCCTGCTCACTAACTTTCCAGAAAGCATCTAATTCCTACCCGAGACTTGCCAAAAGTCCAGTTCATTCATTTGCTACCTTTCTCCAATGAGATCCAGATCTGTTTCCACAACGCGCTTAGGATCTTATCTTATTATCTTATTATTATCTTATTAGCCTTGCTCGGTCCGTCCAAGAGAGAAGAAGGCAGACGGTTTTGCGCTCAGGGAGAAAGGAAAAGAGCCTCTCGCTCACGCTGCACACTGCCCCCCCCTCCACCCCAGCAACGCTTAGGAAAAGAGTTACACAAGCATCCTTTCCAGAAGTGAATGGGGGGGGAGGATTCGGAGCAAAGGCTGAAACCGGGAAGAGAAAAATTCCCAAAGAAAATCGCACGAGCAGCATCCCATTCCTGGGAGAAAAACAAAAAAACAAAAAAACACGAACTCTTCCCGAAGCACAAAAGCAAGGATGGCGCTTTCTCAGCTTTGAGCTGCGTCGCTGCTCTCCCACCCCCTCCACTCGTCCCCACGTGCGGCGAAGTTTCTGCCACTGGGGGGGTGGAGGGGATGGAAGGAGGTGAGGGATGGGGGAAAAGCCTGGAGCCTGCCTGTCCGCTCGCACGAGCGGAGTGGGTGGGTGGGGGAGGAGGAGGAAGAGAGACTCCGGCTGGGCTTGAAGGGGCTTCGCAAGTTGCGGAGCTCCGCCCCGTCGCTCTTGCACCGAGTGACAACAACGTATTTGCCGGCGTATAAGACGACCTTTGTTATATACTCGCCGTATAAGACGACCCCCCACTTGGAGGCATGTTTTTCAGGGCAAAAAAGTTGTCTTATACGCCGGCAAATACGGTACACTTCTGTGGCCTCCATGAAATTAATCACTTCGGCTGTGAGCTTCCACCATTATTGAAAGCATCATGTTCTGACATTCTAAGTAATGTGATCCTTTTGCATGCATGCACACATATACATACACAAACACATACATATATAAATACTTTTATTCATATTTTTCTTTGAAAATCATCAAAATCATGTTTTTTCTTTCATTTTAATGAAATAAATATCAGTACAAAAAGTATAAACTTTATAATTTTTATTAGTTTATTAGGCAATTTAGGAAAAATATTTAAGCTTGAAAGTGGAAGGAACAAAAGAAAAAAAGAGTAAAGTAAAATGAATAAACAATGGTGTTACAAAGAAATTCTAATTTTCCAGTATATAATTAATTGATTGCAAATAACTTAATTAATCACATCATTTTAAAAGTACAAACAATGCTGTTAAGCTTCAAGGAAAGTATTATTATCAGCAGCCACAGTCTGCATAGGATAAATCACAAAATTAGACTAATTCTAATAAAACGTATTCACACTTCTAGGCATATTCTATTTAGAAATCCGATACAATTAAAACATAGAATATATGCAAAGACAAACATTTTATATATGGCATAATGCCATGTATTCACTTGTAATACAGGAATGTATTCAAATTTGAATTATATCTATGTTAAATGTAAACAAAGTTAGGTATCAAAGCTTACTCCAGTAGCTAAGTGAGTCATTGTTCCATATAAAGTATAAAATATCCTTTCCACTAAAAGGCATAGTGTATTCTTGCAGAACATAGCATGTAATAAACTAATTCACTATACTTTGAAGGAATGCATGATTTAGCATCACTAACTGAAATGTGAATTAAACTTTTAAAGATTTGTTTCATTCTAGTTTGGATTATTTTCCAAGATTACTAAACCTTACAATTTTGCCTCCAGATTTAGAAAAAGAAAAGAAATAAAGATCTGAGCTGCTCATTTCGACAATCATAACTGGACCAATATGCCAGTTGGAACCTATATGGCCTCAGTTTCCTAGTTTGATCTACCTGGTAATCATTCAAGTTTCAATGCACTTTATCCCCTTTCGCTTTATTGGGAGAGTACCGCTAGTTAGCTGACTTTCTTAATCTTTAGTCTTCCAGAAGCTTTTTTTTTTTTTTTAACCAGGAAGCCACAACCATTTCCACTTCTCTGCATTGCAGTGCATTCAGAATAAGAAGTTAATGTCTGCAATGACAACAGTGATGTTTGCTTCTATGAACAGATTGTGTCCAAAAGATGTTTCAGAAGAATCCGCAGAAGAGAAATAAGTCTTATTTAACAAGATAGAAAAGTTGACCCTGAAAATAGACCTACAAATGTCAGGCTACAAAAATGACATAGAAAAATATATGTTATTGGATATCTAAAAGAAATTGATTGATGCTTTAAAAAGAGAATTACAAATAATAAAGCAATCAGAGTAACCTAGATAATTATACTGGATTTATAAAAATAGTTTTGTCAAATAACAAATAGTTTTGTTAAATAACAAATAGTTTAATAACAAATAGTTTTGTTATTAAAGCTTGAATAAGTCTTGGCTAAGGGATAAAAAAGGAATATAAAGAAATCAAGTTCTATAACATTACTTGAATGGATTAACAGTTAAACATTTACAATAGAAGTAAAATTAAGGAATATAAAATTGGCTTATTTGATTAAGGTTAAAATAGATATGTTGTTATTTCTGGCAATTCTTACTAGGCTTTTAACACCTGTTTTGAATTAATGATTTTTTTTAAAGGATTTGTTTATAGATCAGAGATGGAAGATGGGACGAAGGGACTATTGGTTATAAATTAAAAAGAGTAAAGTTACTGAAATTATTTATATTTATTGTGATGGAGGTTGGAACACTTTTTTATACATTTAGTTTTTTTTTTACTCTTTTCTTATTTTTTATTTCTATTCTTCCTTTTTTCCCCAATGCATATTTTACTTTTGTTTCTATTCTTCTTTATTATTATGTTTCGTAACTGAATTCTTTTTTACAATTATAAACTTAAATTGCACTAGTGTTTCATAAAAATACAATGAATCTGGAAATCCACAAAACTGGATCTGATCATTTGATTATCAGTCCTCCTAGGTAAACCAGGAAGGAAATAAGACTCAATGAGCTAATTCTACTTTATGTTAAGGCTAAAGTAGCAGAATCCTACAAGTCTGAAAGTAAAAACTTCCCATTGACACTTTTAACTGCTTGATCCATTAAGGCAAATCCTTCCTTAGGTTCTTTTTCTGACAATTAAGTCGGTGTGTGTGTGTGTGTGTGTGTGTTCTTCCTCTTTTGTCTGAGGCAGCATCTCTTCCCCTTGTTTTCTGAGGTCATCCACAAATTCCATTACATCACTCTCCTCTTCAGAATATTCCTCTTCTCATAAGTTCCCAAAGGAAATAGATTGTGGGTTATGAGAATGAAATGTAGTGGTATTGTTCCTCTCTTCTTTTGATAACTCTCTGTGAGCACACAAGAAATCCCTTAACCATTTGCTCCTTTGGGAATCTATTGATCTTGTATGTCTTGTCTGCCTGATGTGAAAGGAGTTGATTCATTTTCCTCAACTCAGTGTCTTAATATACCCAAAGCTCCATTCATCCCAGAGAAGTGTTCCTCCTGCTTATGTTAGTCACATTTTACTCTTGCAACACAGGTAGCTTTTTATGATAGAATTTGTGGGGTATTACTAGAGAAGTAGGTGTATTACTAACTTGTGATTATTATTGGCAAGAAATTTCAAGTGGGAGTATTTTCCCTTCTGGAATAATTCTTTTTTAAGCAGTAGAATATTGCTCTTATAGAAAACAGGTAATATTATGCTCAGAATACTTTCTGCCTTATGGAAAGAACAAAGGTTTGTTTTGATTAATTAAAAACTCATCTAAATAAGTGACTTTAACTTTGGGGTATTTGCTCTCTTCATATTTAAAAGTTCGCTTTAAAAGGTAAGTGCATCTTTTCTGCCTTCTTTCCTTTCCTCCCTCTATCTTCAAGAATCTTCATAATAACAAGCTGGTTTCTGAAATAGTGACAATTCTTAAACCACCTGAATGTTCCTATTTAATTACAAGTAAACTAATTGGGAAATACCTATCTCTTAAAACTAATAGGGCACCAGTGCATGGCAACTTTCATGCATTCTGATTTTAAAATATCCTTTTTCCATATTAACTCATTGAATCATTCTGATATAAACTATTAAATTCTAGGCTCTATGTTCCAATTCAGCACACTCACTACATTTGAACATTTTGAAAATAATACTAAGCAGTGACAGCTAAAATTATACATGGTTATTTTCAGGGCCATCTTAACAGTATTATGGGACACGGGCAAAACAGTGTACTGAGGCCTCTATGACAACTACTTACAGAAATAAAAATGTAAATGGTCAATAAAATTAAACATATATTTGCATGTTAATATTATTTTAAAATGCAGTAAAACTTATAAATATGTTGCTTTATTTATATGATACAAAGTGCATTGAAGGGTTAAGTTACACAGATTAGGATGGGGCCCCTATGCTCATGGGGCCCACAGGCAAGTGCCCATCAGGCCAATGTGTTAAGACAGCTCTGGTTATTTTAATTTTAGGAACTATAGTGAGCTTTCACACTGGTTAGCGATCTTTACTTGTATGTTTATTCTTGTTTTACAGATGAATAAGCAGAAATGGAAAACCAAACTGACTTTATTTTGCTTGGACTTTCCAGTGATCCTCAACTACAGAACTGGCTCTTCTTGATCTTTTCAATTATTTTTCTCATCACAGTGTCAGAAAATATCATAATCATTCAGATAATCAGAATAGACCCTTCTCTCTCAGTACCCATGTACTATTTTTTATCTCATTTGTCCTTTGTTGATATGTGTTATTCAACTAATATTGTTCCTAAAATGTTAATGAATTTTCTTATGAAGCAAAATACTATTTCCTTCACTTTCTGCATTTTACAAATGTTTTGTACCCTTCTACTGGGTGTTACAGAGGTTTTCCTATTGTCAGCAATGGCATATGATAGATACGCTGCTGTGTGTCACCCACTTCACTACATAATGATCATGAATAAAGCAATATGCACTTACTTGGTTTTAGGAGCATGGCTAATAGGCTTGCTATCTGCAACAATAAACACAGTGCCCATTTTTAAATTACATTTCTGTGGCCTCCGTGAAATTAATCACTTCAGCTGTGAGCTTCCACCATTATTGAAAGCATCATGTTCTGACACTTTTCTAAGTAATGTGATCCTTTTGTCTTTTGCTGCTATATGTGGACTTGGTTCCTTCTCACCAACATTGGTCTCCTACATTCATATCATCTCCACCATCATGAAGATCCATTCTGCAGAAGGCAGAAGTAAAGCTTTCTCTACATGCAGTTCCCATCTCATTGTGGTAGGCTTACAATACATGACAGGAATGTCCCAGTACATGAAACCCAGCAATGTTTCTTCTATTACACTAGATGAGATTATCTCTGTTCAATATAACATTTTGACCCCAATGCTGAATCCAATTATTTATAGTCTGAAAAATAAGGAAATGAAGAGAGCACTTAAAGGAATGTTTAAGCAAAAAATAAATACTTGATCTAACTTATATTCAGTTACATATGGATACTTTAAAGATGAGTCTCTATTTACCTGTATGTTATTTTTGTGTTTGCATATGTAAAGAGGTGGAAAGGGGGTAAGAAAAGAGAATATGGTTTTACCACTTATAAACTTCATTAACATTTGAAAAGCTTCAATTTATATCTAGGATAACAGATAACAGACAATCAGAGTTGGAAGGGACTTGTAGGTCATCTAGTCCCACCCCCCACGCAAGCAGGAAACCTACACTATTTCTGACAAATGGCAGTCCATTTGAGTCTTCTTGAAAGTCTCAAGTGATGACGCTCCCACAACTTCCAAGGGCAAGCTGTTCCATTGGTTGATTGTTCTCACTGTCAGAAAGTTTCTCCTTATTTCCAAGTTAAATCTCTCCTTGTTCAGTTTCCATCCATTATTCCTTGTCTGGCCTACAGGTGCTTTGGAAAACAGGTTGACCCCTCCTCTCTGTGGCAGCCCCTCAAATATTGGAAGACTGCTATCATGTCTCCCCTGGTCCTTCTCTTCACTTGACTAGCCAAGCCCAGTTCCTATAACCGTTCTTCATATGTTTTAGTCTCCAGTCTCTAATCACCCTGATTGCTCTTCTCTGTACTTTTTCTAGAGTCTCAACATCTTTTTTATAATATAGTGACCAAAACTGGATACAGTACTCTAGGTGTGGTCTTACTAAGGCTTTATAGAGTGGTATTAGTACCTCACTTGATCTCAATTGTATACTTCTGTTAATGCAATTTAGGATTGCATTAGCTTTTTTGGCTGCTGCTGCTGCACACTGCTGACTCATATTTAGCTGGTTGTCCACTAAGACTCCAAGATCCCTCTCGCTGTTATTGCTATTGAGCCTAGTTTTACCCAATCCATATGTGTATTTTTGGTTTTTCTTGCCTAAGTGTAGGACTTTACCTTTCTCTACACTGAATTTCATTTTGTTAGATATGGCCCAGTGTTCTAGTCTGTCAAGATCCATCTAGATCTTGATCCTATCTTCTTGGGTGTTAACTATACCTGCCAGCTTAGTATCATTTGCAAATTTGATAAATTCCCTTCTATTCTGTCATCTAAGTCATTAATGAAGATATTGAAGAGTACTGGGCCTGAGACAGAACCTTGTGGCACCCCACTGCTTACTTCCCTCCATGTAGATTTAGACCCATTAAGGACTCCTTGTTGAGTACAGTTTGTCAGCCAGTTGTGAGTCTATCTGGTATCTATTCCACTTTTTTCTAGCTTACCAAGAAGTAGGTTGTGGTCTACTTTTCAAATGCCTTGCTGAAATCTAAATATATTATGTCCACAGCATTTAGCTGGCCTACTAATTTAGTCACTATGTTGAAGAATGAAATAAAATTGGTTTGGCATGATCTGTTTTTAACAAATCCATGCTGACTGCTAGTTATTACTTTACTTGTTTCTAGATGTTGACAGATCTGTTTTTTTTTATTATTATTATTATCTTTTCCAGTATCTTCCTGGGTGCTGGTGTTAGGCTAATTGGTCTGTAGCTTCCTGGGTCTGTTTTTTCCCCTTTTTTGAAGATGGCAACCACATCAGCTCTTTTCCAGTCCTCTGGTACTTCCCCAGTGCTACCAGAAGACTGAAAAGAGATGATGTGGTTCCCATCTATATAGGAGATATAAGGGTAAACTCTAGGGGATTTCAAAGCCATGATTCAATGTTAATAAAGGCAAATATACATATCCCAGTATAATGTTGCAGAACCAGTCGGATTGGATTCATGGTTTAATGTTGTTTCACAGTTATAGTTGTCCTTTTTTGTAAACGTTCATCTGTTTGCCATTTCACTTTTGTGTATATTTTGCCAATATTTTTTTTAACAAGATTGATTTTTTTTGGTGACAACATTAATACATTTATCAGCATGGATTTATATACTTTCTTCCTTTTGAAAAAATCCCTTTTCTCAACATAGGTATCACTTATTAGCTGGTACTTGAATAGAAATATCAGCTGGTACTTGAATAGTCCACGATTGGAAAGATGAGGGGAAAAGAGAGATTTTGAAATCTAGAAAAATATTGCTGTGTTATTGCTAAATGTATTTATGTGATGAGTCACTAGAAAACTAGGATAACACAATGATAAGGACTGTCACACTAAAATAATGGATAGCACAATAGTTGATAAATTCAGATTTTATCTTATAAGCATTTACATCATGGCTATTGTTAAAAAAGTATAATTCATATGCAATACAGGAAGTTTATTTCAAGAATGCCATGACTTTTCTTTCTGTGCAGTATACTACAAACATACAGTAAACTCCTCCTCCTCCACCATCATAGTCTCCTCCATAAACTTGAGGTTTTAAAGAAGACAATCATTGTCTGAAATAATATAGGGTCTCCTGCTTGAGCAGATGGTTGGACTATAAAACCTCCAAGGCATTTACCAATTCTGTTGTTCTGTTATTTTTATTTCCTTTCTCACTCTTCATTTTCTTTCTTTTTGTGTTTGCAGTCTATTTTTTCAAGTTCTTTAATAGGTAGTGCTTATTTATTTCCTTAGTTATGGCCTTAGTTTAAAAGATACAGTAGTAAAGATTTATTTTGAGATCTCAATGTTTTTGAACTTAATGTGAAATGGAATGCCAGATTTTATTTCAAGTTGGTTATAAAACTTTAGGAAAATAAAATATTTTATCCCATTTCATTCATTCCCTAATATAAAATGGAATATGGTTACTGCTTGACACCTGCAACCCTTTAAATGACTAGCAGAATTTATAGTGTAAAACTGTAGATTTCAGAAAATGAAATAAAACACAAAAATTCCACAATCATGTTCACAATTTAAATATTCAAAATCATTATTAAAATTTATTAACATTTAGTATGACACTAAGGTTCTTAATGTTTTCTCCTGCTTCCAGAAAGTCATTAGTGAGGCCCATCCTTACTTTGAGGATTAACTATTTCTAAATAGAGGAGATGCTAGGTGGAACACCCATTGTTGGGGGCCCTCCCTTTATATGCATCATAATTATTCAAATAAGTTGTACTTGAACAATTTGCAAAAAAATGGTCTCTAAGATATTTAGGGTCTGGGATATAAAGGGCTTTATGAATATGTCTATGGAGATGCTCAGTCATCATGGTTGTTCCAAAGGTGCTTTTTTTTTCAAGAGGCAACTGGACTTTCTGGTATTTCATTGAAGACATTTTGCTTCTCATCCAAGAAGCAAAACATCTTCTAAGAAAAAACAGAAAGTCTGGTTGTCTCTTTTTTAAAAAAGGACCGTTGTGCTTTATGAGTAGAAACCAATACATTATTGGCAGCTCCTTTAGCAGATAAAACAATATCACATAAGCATGTATATGTGTGATGCTAGATTTTATGGCATTAGACCTCATTTCAAATATATTGTGGGGCTTGAAATATGTTTCTGAAAATTTTAGATTGCACACACCTTCAAAAAGAGTAAAGGGTATGTATGCCTCTAATTGGTTTCTTGACAAAAGCTGTGTCTTCATTCTAGTTGAGAATATGAATGAAAGAAATAGAGTGATTCTTTTGAAAAATATATATAATTTGAGGTAGAAGTGTATGTATGTATGTATGTATGTATGTATGTATGTATGTATGTATGTATGGTATTCAGCTTTGTTCGGGTATATTCCCACGTCATTATAGTTGTGCTTTTAAAGTTGTAGCAACGTTTCGGCAGAATCTCATCTGCCATCATCAGGCTTCTGTATTGCGTTCGTCTGTGTGTCAGACTTTCACAGCCGTTTCAATTTTAAATTTGGGGCTAGCCTACTGCTGTGCCAGAATGGTTTTTTCTTCATCCTGATTGGTTGGGAGTCTTGGTCTGTGTTTATTGGTCTTGGAGTTTGCTGTGTTCTGCTTGATTGGTGTTTCTAATATCTTCTGTCTGTTTTGTAGCATTTTTTTTTTGTCTTGATTGGCTTGCAACATTGTGTTTTTAGTTGTGTTGAATATAATAAATTCTGGTGTAAATCTTTCAGCAAATCTGTAGCCATTCTTTGAGCAATAATGAACATGCCTTTTTAAAGCATTTTATCATCATGTAACTGTTACTATTATTAAATCATCATCATCATTATCATAATCATCATCACCATTATCAGTATAAGGAATCATGTGGGGAAAATGCTATAAAAACATTTAAAAGTGAAAAGACTTAGACTTAGTGAAGGACATGCATGCAGCAGTAGGAAGCGATCTTATCTTGTACACATATGTAAACACATATGGGAGGGGGAAGAGAATGAGCTAGAAATACACTCATTTTAAACCTCCTCTCATAAAGAATGAGTTTAATGAATTATATCCAAACTCATCAAAGATTAGAATTAGAGTTTGTAGTCCTTTAAAAAAAAGAGAATTGTGCTACTCTAAACAAGAATTAAATTTAGATCCAATTCAAAATATTGGGATAATGATAAGCAAAACTAAATTCAATCATTTAATTTTTCTTGCATATATCTTCCAAATGCCCTCTTCACTTTTTTATTTTTCAAACTATAGATAATTGGAGTTAAAATATTATACTGAATAAAGAAAATCTCATCCAATGTAATGGAAGAAACACTGCTGTTTTTTTAATCTAATAGAACAGTTCCGTTATGTAGAGTTGTAAATGCAGGAATGTTCCAATCTCGGATGGCAAACCTCAGATAAAGAATGTTTCCAAGCAAAAAAACTCAGGCAAACAAAGTCACTAATCTATGGATAAAGGAGGATTAGAGTGGGGAAGTAGACATATGTTAGACTTTAACTAGAGATAATTAATTGTATGGATTACTGTACTAAACAGTAACGAAAGTTAAGCAGTAACCAAAGTTAACCAATGATGGAGGATAACTAAAAATGTATATAGATTCAAGACTAGACTCCAATAAAGATCATCATCATCAGTTGTTCATGATCAAACAACTCGACTGCCTCATCATTACAAGAAGTGGTGCCTGAACAGGGACCCTCTTACTTTGTCCAGCAAGGATTTGGTGCACCTTCAACCCTTTGTGATTTCTTCAACCTTTTGGTTTCTGTAAGTATGAGGTCTTCACTTTCTGAGGAACAAAGGAAGCATGTAGATGAATTAGGCTATTTCTTGAAGAAAAATAATACCGAGGTACCACAGAGAAATATCTTAAGGCTGCTCCAGGAGATTGCAGCTCAGTGCCTATGGTACCCAGAAAAGTGGTCTTTAAAATTAACTGATTGGGAACGTATTGGGAAAACATTACATACTGAACCTTGAGCAAAAATAGAAGTTTTGCATGTGTGGCATTTATGTAGGCATGCAATTGAAAAATTTGGTCACAATGAACTTTCTCTTTTAACACCTCCACCTTCATGTTATACTAATGCTGTCATTTGTCCCCCTTCTTCACCTGAATATATGTCTTCAATTTCCTCAGGTCCTGCAGATACAGGGCAAAAGCCTCCTGACTCTATTGTTCAATCTTCTTTTGAGAAAATGGTAGAGACTTGTAAAAGGGATGCCTCTGTCTCAGGAACAGAACTTGCAGAATGTCTGTTTGTCCAGTACAATATCGTCCTGGTCAGGGGCCACAGCTTGGACTGCAAGTAGCAGAATGGGAGGGTCTGCCTTATCAGATCTTAAGAGAGTTAAAAAAAAGGCAGACTACAGACTATTAGTGGTAATTTTACAAGAGGACTTGTAGAAGGAATAAAAAATGGTTATACAATGATCCCTGAAGATTGGAAGCAAATATTTCACATGATTTTAACATCCATGCAATATGTGGTTTGGGAGAGTGAATATATGAGACATGCTCAAGCTTCTGCTTTAGGAGGAGGAGGAGCATATACAGTTGAGCAGCTATTTGGTTCTGGACCGTTTGGTACATTTCCTACTCAAGTTGTTCTTCCTCCAGCTATGTTAACTATTGTTTCTGAATGTGCCTTTTGTGCTTTTCTTAAGGTACCCCAAGCTGGAGAATCTAGAGCAAATTTTTCAAAAATTCGACAGAATGCCAATGAGCCTTATGCTGACTTTGTTGAGCATCTGTCAAAAGCAATTAGACAGCAGTTTGATCATCAGGAAGCTGCTGGTGAACTTCTTCGCCAGTTAGCTATTGAAAATACTAATGCAGATTGTAAAAGAGCTTTACAGCTGTTAAAGGCTACTGCTCATTACACTCTGGCAGATATGCTGCGAGTCTGCCAGGATATTGGATCACAAACTTGTAAAATGCATATGTTAGCAGCTGCTATTCAGAAAGGACAGCGACCAATTGGTAACTGTTTTAAGTGTAAGAAGCCTGGCCACTTTCAGAAGGACTGTCGTTCTACACTTTCTATGCGTCAGAATCATCCTTCTAAGAAGTGCCCTATTTGCAAAAAGGGATTTCATCGGGCCAATCAATGTCGGTTTCGGTCGGGAAACTTGCCAATGGGTGTGGCACCCACTCAGAATCCAAAGCGTGCCTTTCCCATCACTCTGACTCCTCCAGCAGTATCTCTCACTCCTCCCCAGCCACAGCTGGTAGTGCTGGGATCGATTTAATCATTCAAGAGGAAATTGAGTTTAAATTTCCCATGGAAGTTAAAATAGTTCCATCTCAATTTAAAGGTCCTTCGGGATTAGTTGGCTTAATTTTTCCTCATTCTTCTGCACACAAAAAGGGCTATTTTGTTGTGCCTGGGGTAGTAGATTCAGATTACACTGGTATCCTCATGATTCAGATTTGGGTGAATCTTCCTCAAGTTCTTCCTTGTAATTCTTCTGTTGCTCAATTGCTTCTTCTTCCATATGAAATTCCATCTCCTGATATAGGTAATCGTGGGGATGCAGGATTTGGATCAACTTCTTTATCTGCAGGCTTACTTCATCAGCTGAACTCCTCTCATCCTTTGTTAATGTGGACAGGATAACATCCTTAACAATAGGACTTTGCTTAGCTATTCTTCCCACTACACCCTTACCCACGGGATGTCTTTATTCTAATGTGTCCCCGCAAGCGGTCAACATTCATGAATGGATTAATTTGTCAGCTACTCTGCCTAGAAACATTTTTCCTTATCAATCAGCATTAAAGGATTTGATTATTAAAGGTCGTAAACGAGTCTTACATCTTAAAGGACAGGATCTCATTAGCATAGCTTTCACTCGTACAAAAGTTGAACATGAGCATTTGATGATGATTTCAGAATCATATCAGATAGCCTTTTCTCAATATGTGGGAAACTTGTTGTATTCTTTACCCAAGGATCCTAGAATAGTGGTTACTACTACTTTAAATCCGGCCTTTTCTTCCATTTTTGTGCGAAATCCTATTTCTAAAGCTCTTACAGTCTTTACTGATGGATCACCTACAAGGGGTGTGGTTGTCTGGCAGATTCAACAACAATGATATTCTAAATTTACTGCCACGCAGACTTCAGCTCAACGTGCTGAGCTGGCTGCTCTGATTTTGGTTTTACGATTGTTCAATGACCAGCCTATTAACTTGATCGTTGATACTCAATATGTGTATTTAGCTATGCAATCTCTTCCCTTTTCTTATTGTGCTCTCTCTTTGGATAAGAATTTGTTATCCTTGTTTTTATCTTTAAATAATAGTTTGGAAACTCGCTTGTATTCTTTGTATGTAGAACACATTCGAAGTCATACTCCCTTTACTAATGCCTTGACTGAAGGAAATCGGAAGGCAGATGAATCCTTAAAGGATGTTGCGTCTTTGTTTGCTGATCCTGTTGCTAGTCATTCTTATTTTCATCAAAATGCCAAATTGCTTGCAAAGCAATTTAAAATTTCATTATCTCAAGCTGGGGATATTGTCCATGCTTGTCCAGCTTGTCAGCAACTGGCAGTTCCCTTTCCAGTGGGTGTCAACCCACGAAGAACCCAAGCTAATCAAATTTGGCAAATGGATATAACTCAATTTTCAACCTTTAAGCCATACTGTTATCTTCATATGTCTACTGACACTCATTCACACTTCCTTTGGGTTACTGCTTCAAAACATGAACGTACTTCAGATGTTATTTCTCATTGCCTATCCTCTTTTGCTGTAATGGGTTGGCCTTCTTAGTTTAAAACTGACAATTACCCCGCTTATATTAGTAAGGAACTTCAAACCTTTTGTCAGAAATGGAATATTACTTTAGTGCATGGAATTCCTTACAACTCTCAGGGTCAAGCTATAGTTGAGTAAGCTCATCGTACTTTTAAGGCATTGCTTCAGAAACAATTACAAACTGAGTCTGGCCCTTACCATCTGCGAAAGATTCAAAATCTCATTGCTGTAGCATTATATACTTGGAATTATTTAACTTTTTTAGATTCTCTTGCAGACTCACCTGTGAATTTGCATTTTCGAACTACTGAATTGTTATCAAGGCCTTTGGTAAAGTATCACCAAGCTCCAGATCCAACCTGGAAAGGCCCTACACCGCTGATCACCTGGGGTCGTGGTTACGCCACCATGGAAGATCCTTCTACTCGACAAGCAGTGTGGGTTCCAGCACGCTGTGTTCGTCCGTATCATGGCATGGCATCAGGGCCTTCACAACCTGATTCCGGATTTCAATCTTCATCTGAACATGGAAGTCCGTCTTCCAAGGTCGACGCGCCCACAACCCATCACTTGGGGCCAGGTTAAATCTACTACATATCAAGCTCAACAACCACTGCAACAGGCCTCATTACCTCAGACTCCTGAAAATCTTGTTGCTGCTGTTTTTGCTATTATTACTGCTAACTCTGTTACCATTTTCTTTGTATTTTCTTGTTTATGGTTAATAGTGTTTCTGCTCAAAATGACACTTCTGTGGTTCGTCTTAACTCTAATTTGTGGGTTCGTCATGCCCAATACATGTTTATGACCCATGGCACAAATATTACTTTATACTATGAGCCCCCAATGGCATTTGGTCAAATTTCTTTTACCCCTAACTTGATCATGTCTTCTACATTTATTGTTTCACAACTACAATCTATTTCACACTCCTGGCTATTTTCTACACCCCCTATTCAATTGAATTCTGTCCATTGGCGTTACTTGAAAGTTAGTCAATTTACAAGGGGTCTGTGTTTCTGTTGTCACGTTAAACACACTTGGCTTCATAATTGGTCTGATTATGATGCTGCTCAGCACATATTTAAAAAGCTAGGGAATTATAGTTATTGTTCTGACTACTATTGGTTGTCAGGTACCTTTAATTCTTCTTTGCATGGAATTAATGTAGCTCCTGACATGGATCCTGACAATTTTCCTATTTTTAATGCCTCTGATCAATCTAATACAGGATCGATATGCGCTGGTTGGCAGCTTAAGGATCCTAATATGTGGTTCTTTTTTGATAAATATGCTACTAATGTTCATCCTCAGAATTATCAATGTGCAACTGTAGGTTATTTTATTCTACCTGTTCAAATAGGTACGCTCCCATCAACTCAACAGTGGCGTTCCTCTCTGGGGCCTACATGTAATGATGAAGTCATTATTGACACACAATTGTCTTCTGGTTCTACATTTGGCCGTGCATTGGCAGGGGCCATTACAGGAGTCCTTACTCTAGGCTCTTATCCTGGCATAATTGCTCAAGAAAACAGACAATCTATTCTTGGTCTCACCTGCAGACTTGAAAAATCCATCAATGCTACCGCTGCTATTATTCGTGGTTTACAGCATGAAATAGAAGACTTAAACAAGTTGTCTTACAGCAGCATTTTGCCATAGACTATCTTTTAGCCCATTAGGGAGGGTTCTGTACATTAGTTGGACGCCATGGATGTTCTGTGCATTTTCATTCTTTGAATAAAACTATTGAGGATGAGCTTGCCAATTTACAATCATACATTCAAAATAATATCCATGCTCATTACTCACCTTTTGAGTGGCTAACCAATTGGCTCCCTGATTGGTCTTGGCTCAGACAGTTTTTCTTTTATGGTATAATTATTATTATTGTACTAATTGCAACCTTTTGTTTTATTCAATGTATTCCAAATTTGCATTGTTTCATCCCACTTCCCCCTCTCTTAACCCTCTTCAATTGTGATACATTTATAAATCTTTGAATCCTCCATTTAAAATAAAAAAAACGAGGATATGTAGAGTTGTAATTGCAGGAATATTCCAATCTCGGATGGCAAACCTCAGATAAAGAATGTTTCCAAGCAAATACAACTCAGGCAAACAAAGTCACTAATCTATGGATAAAGGAGGATTAGAGAGGGGAAGTAGACACATGTTAGACTTTAACTAGAGATAATTAATTGTATGGATTACTGTACTAAACAGTAACGAAAGTTAAACAGTAACCAAAGTTAACCAATGATGGAGGATAACTAAAATGTATATAAATGCAAGACTATACTCCAATAAAGATCATCATCAAAATTCAGTTGTTCATGATCAAACAACTCGACTGCCTCATCATTACAACACCATTATATATAACAAGCCCACAACAATGAGGTGGGAGCTACAGGTAGAGAAAGCTTTGCTCCTGACTCCTTTGGAATGGATCTTTATGATAGTGTAGGATTTATTTATTTATTTGTTTATTTATTTATTTATTTATTTATTTATTTGGTTTGTCAATTGCTTACAAGATAATAGGTATAAGTAAAAGCATAGTTATGAATACATGGATACATATAGGAAAAATAAAAAAAATAAAAGAAACAATAGGACAGGGACGGTAGCACATTGGTGCACTCATGCATGCCCTCTACAGACCTCTTAGGAAAGGGTGAGGTCAATAGTGGAAAGTCTAAGGTTAAAGTTAAACCACAGAGTCAGGTAGAGTATTCCAGACATTGACCACTCTGTTGCTGAAGTCATATTTCCTGCAATCAAGTTTGGTGTGATTAACCTTGAGTTTGTATCTATTGTTTGCTCTTGTACTGTTATGCTTGAAGCTGAAGTATTCATTGACAGGTAGGACATTGCAATGTATGATTTTATATACTATACTTAGATCAGACCGAAGGTGGCATAGTTCTAGGTTTTCTAGGTCTAGAATTTCAAGTCTGGTGGCATAAGGTATTCTGCAATGAGCAGAGGAGTGGAGAACTCTTCTTGTGAAATATTTCTGGACTTTCTCAACTGTGTTAATATCAGATATGTAATGTAGGTTCCAGACTGATGAGCTGTATTTGAGTATTGGTCTAGCAAATGTTTTGTATGCTCTAGTTATTAGTGTAATATTACCAGAGAAAAGGCTATGTAAGATTAGGTTAACAACTCTTCATGCCTTTTTGGCTATGTAGTTACAGCGGGCTCTAGCACTTAGGTCATTTGAGATCCTTGACAAAGTTTGGATCATCAACAAGGTCTTGACTATTCAGACTATTCAGGAATGCTTCTATCCAGTTATGCAGGTGTCCAGAGACACCGTAAGATTTTAGTTTTAGGAGTAGTTTGTCATGTACCACTGAATCAAAGGCTTTACAGAAATCTATGTAGATTGCGTCTGTTGCTTTGCCCTGATCGAGTTGTGTAGTCCATATGTTTTTGCAGTGTAAGAGTTGTAGATTACAGGAGAGTTTTATTCTGAAAGCAAATTGTTTATTAGAGAGTAGGTTGTTTGTCCCTAAGTGGAGGATGATGGATTGATTAATAATTGATTCCATGACTTTACAGGTGATGCAGCATGAAGAAATTGGTCTGTAATTTTCAACTAGGCTGGGGTCTCCCTTTTTGAAGATTGGGATGACTGTGGCTTGTGACCATAGTTTTGGCAAGGAGCTGGTCCTGAAAGATTTTTCAAAGATTATGCTTAGAGGTTTGGCTATGGCAGTGGATAGCTTTTTTAAGAAGCAGGCACATATTCCGTCAGGTCCAATAGATAGAGAATACAATTGAAGTTTTTATGAAGGAACTAACTTCACAAATCAAAACAGAAGTCAAAAGAATTAGTAGTATTAGTAGTATTAGTATTATTTTTTTAATTACTTAGTATTATTTAGTAGTATTAGTAAAATTTCAGAAGAGGATGCTTTTAATATGGGAGGTTGATTTAAGGTAAAATAATAGATTGTAGAATCCATAGTAACTTCCTACTTTTGTCAGAGATAATATTAGGATTTTTTAATAAAAGCTTGGGTAATCTCTACCTGAAAGGATATCAGAGAATTTCTGCAATTGGCTAGGAGTTGAATTAGTTTATCTCAAATGAACTTCTAATGTAATTGTCACCTAAGACTGATGACCTTAACACATACACACAGATAGACACATAAATGTACACATACACATGTCTGTTTGTGTTTTTGTACATTATATTTTAAAAGGGAAAAAAAGACCAGACAAGGAAACAGAAAGGAAAATTAAAATAGAAAAAAATAATTGGAATAGAAATATAATATCAAAGGAATCAACAAGATTTTACATTTAGTGTTTAGTATACCACAAATTAAAAAATGAATAATAAAATACAGCACATTAAATTATTTCAACAATGTAAGAATTTAAATCTTAAATTAAAAGCTCCACAATTTGTTATTCAAAATACAAAGGAAGTAGAGAAAAAAAGTGCTAAAGCATAAGCATTTGTTACAAACTTTTTTCATATTCCAATTGATTTACAGTATTGATAGATATATACTTTTTATGTGTTTTGGAATTCAATTCTTTTTCTCCTTAAAAATAGATACTTTTACTGTCTTGCTATTGCATAATATATAGTATATGGTGTTAAAATTCCTTGATCGTGCTATATGGAGTGCCAAATATTGTCTAAATGTTCCTCTAAGTCTCAAACTTCTTTTAACCCTGTGAGAAATTAATTATAACCTATTTCAAACCAAATCTGATTGATTTTTAAAATTAGACCTTGCATTCCGTCAAAAAAGCTTAACATGTAGAACTTTTTTTTCATGAATTCATTTGAATGGCTCCCTCTATTATAATTTAAATCCATCATCCATTTGTTCCTTCATTCTTTGGGAAATTTTAGAACATTATACAATCTGCTTTATGGACTTCAAGATAAAAAATAAAATAACATATTCTATTTTGAATTCTCACTATTCCATACAATAAATCTTAAAAACTGGGGGGAAATTCCATATTTTAATCCTGAATTCAGGAAAAAAAATTATACTACTAGATCCTTTGTTTTCAGTTTGAACATTTGAAAGTATATATCACAAAATGTCATCAATGTCAATAAATGTCCATGTCACTACGGTAAATGTCACTAAATATATGCTAATGAATCAAAAGCAATGGCATATCTTTTAATCAAAATAAGCAGTTAATTAAGAAATATGGGGAAGATGGCAAAGAAGTAGCAATATATAGTGGAGTCAGTGAAATAAAATGATCAGAGCAAAAGGATATAATATTTCTTTTGAAGATATTAATATGGAAATATTCTTATTCTATAATTTCTTCAATCTGGTAAATTCTGATAAAAGTATTTCAGCATGTATATAGCCATTCTTTTAGGGATAATTAATATTTATTTATTTAATATTTATATCTCTCAGAATATACCTAAAAGAGAAAAGACAAAATGGCAGGACTTGGCCCAGAAGACAGAATTATAACTTTGGAAACATCATCACACTCCGATGCAATTCACTAATCTTTTCGAGCTTAAGTGTGTGTGTGTGTGTGTGTGTGTGTGTGTGTGTGTGTGTTAGCATGATATCTTCGAAACATAGATGTCTGTAAAAACACAGAGGCCCAATGGATACTTAAATCTATATACACACAGAGAGTGGAGAGTGATCATGAATGTTTTCAAATGAAATAATAATAAATTTAATGTATAAGCCCCAAACTCACTAAAGTAGAATAACAATACTTAGGTTTCTCATGAGTAACTCAGATCCTTTTTGAAACAATGACCCTATACAAAATGATTTACAGCAATTCTAACATGAACTCAATACAAATTTCTACAAAATAAAGCAACACTGGCATAAAAACAATTCTAGCATTTTACTTTTTTATAAATATTCTTCTAAGTGCCCTCTTTACCTCCTCATTTTTCAGACTATAAATAATTGGGTTCAACATGGGGGTCAAAATGCTGTACTGAATAGAGAAAAGCTTGTCTAGTGTAATTGAAGAAAAATTGCTAGGTTTCATGTACTGAGACATTCCTGTCATGTATAGCAAACCCACCACAATGAGGTGAGAGCTGCAGGTAGAGAAAGTTTTTCTTCTGCCTTCTGAAGTATAGATCTTCATGATGCTGCTGATGATGTGGATATAGGAGATCAAAATTGGTAAGAAGGAACTAAGTCCAAAAATCAATACAGAAAACAAAAGAATAATATTATTAAGAAAAGTGTCAGAACAAGATGCTTTCAAAAATGCTGGAAGTTCACAGCTGAAGTGCTTAATTTCAGGAAGGCCACAAAACTGTATGCCAAATATGGGAACTATGTTTATGGTTGCAAACAACAAGCCCATTAGCCATGCTCCAATAACCATATAAGTACATAATACTTTATGCATGATTATTATGTAATGAAGCGGATGACAAACAGCAATGTATCTATCATATGCCATGGCTGAAAGTATAAACACCTCTGTAACACTTAATAGAAGACTGAAAAACATTTGTGTAACACAGTTAGTGAAGCAAATTTCCTTACGTTTCATAAGAAAGTTCATTAACATCTTAGGAACAATATCTGTAGAGTAACAGATATCAACAAAAGACAAATGAGAGAGGAAATAATACATGGGTGCAGAGAGGGAAGGATCCATTCTTATAATCAAAATTATTGTGATGTTTCCTGACAGTGTAAGTAGAAAAATGATTGAAAAAATCAAGAAAAGGGAAATCTGTAGTTGAGGATCACTGGAAAGTCCAAGAAAAAGGAAGACCAATGAATCAGTTTGATTGTCCATTTTTGTTTACTCATCTGTAAAATAAAAATAAATATGTAAATAAAGATATAGGACAAAGTACAACTCATTTTATATGATACTAAATTCTTTTGCTTTCAACTCTCTCTCACATTCCCTCAGATTCATGGTGAGTGATATACTGTATATGCCCTAGAAATTCCTGCATATTTTGAAAAAAGATATATAACAAAGTAAATCTAATGAGTCAATATGAAAAAGTTATGTGAAAGTAGAATATATAAAAAAATTGCACATATTGAATCCATTAATTTTGGAAAGACAGATTTTCTGAAGTATTAGCATTTTCCAGTTAGTTGATTATAACAAAAAAACAACAACAAAGTGAAAATATAGCTAGGTTTAGAATTCTAACCATTCAAGTAATATACACATCATCATGAAAACTTTCAAGGTGAAAGTATTTATTTGAATATATTTGCAAGAAATGAACAGAAGTATTATACTTACTTTATTTTACCTTTCAAAATAAACATGAAAGTATGGACTGAGCAATGACCCCCATTCCAAGTCCATTTACCCACCCCATCAACTGTTGTGTCATTTTTTTTTCCAAAACAACATGCTGGCAGAATTTATTCTTGAAGTATCCATTCTATATACAATATAAATTCCATAATCTAAAAAAAAAGTACTCCATAAGGAAAAAAAATATCCCCATATGAAAACTCCTTTCTAATGATTATCAGTGGCTTATAATTATTTTTCAAACACTTGTTTGTATGAGGAGGAGCTCATTAATTCTTCATATTTAAAAGAAGGGATGAAAAAGAAAAGAAAAACTATTTTTTTAATTAAAGATAAAAGAAACCAAAAGAAAAGAAATCGCCCCAACCGCCCACACCCCCACAACAGGTGTTATAGCAGAGAAAGTACACTCCACCATATACATATCCACAACATTATGTGGAAATGACCTCAGAGGAAGGAGAAAATTGCTGAAGAACCATGATGTTATTCGGTTTGTTTAGAAATACATCATGATGGATGATATTGAATCTCACTGAGATGTCAGGAAAGACTAGGATGAATATACTATTCCAATCAAGTTTATCCATATGTCTCAGTGCTATATCCTGACCTGAAAACTGACTACAGTTGGTATTAATCATCTGTTTTCTCCAGAGATCTTCAAAGCTACAGATTTAATGCTCTACAAAAGAACAACAGGAGAACATTGATAAATGTGCCTAAAATATAGGATGCTCTTATTGAAAATATACACTTAAAATAAGAAATTTAACTTCCTAAAAGATAGTGCATATAAAATATTTTTTTAAACTTAGTACATGTGAATTCTTCCAAATGACATCACTAGAATTTGGTTGCTTTATTCAATATCAAAGAAATCTGGTTTTGTTTCCTTTGCAAGATGTTTCAAAATAGAATGGACAACAAATCAACTCAAGAATGCAAAAGCAAGCAAAAATTGGCAGCCTTTACCGTATATTTTTGGAAAATCTAAAGAAAATAAAATGTACTTCAACATAAATCTTAAGCAATTAAGATTAAAATTAAAACTGATGTAAAAAAAAGATGCTCTAGGAGAAAGAATATATGAAGACAGGGAAACTACAGGCATTAATATTTGAATGGGTAGTATATACATGGTTTTGTTGATGCAATAATCAGAGGAGATAATTCAGAGGATAAATTTTGTAAACACGATAATGAAAAATTCCTTCTTTTGGCAGAAATATAGCAACATTTGATTACAGGGCCAAACATTTTTATAGAACAGAAGCATCAACACCAGAAACTATTGCACATTGTTAGAGATAAAATCAATAATGTAAGCCAGATAGAAAAAAATACATGAATATATTTCTCTATATGAATATTTTGTGCGACATTGTCTAGTAGACAATACAACTGGAGTAAGATTTTAGTGGATTGTTTACAAAAATTGAATGTGTACAAAATAATTTCAGGGGTTAGAAATATGATAATGCTACTGAGACAATTTGATGTAGTGGCTAAGTTATCAAGTTAAAAACTGGGAGACTATGAATTGTAGTTTTTCCTTAGGCATGAAGCCAGCTATGGGACTTTGGGCAAGTTACTCTTTTTTCTCTCAGCTCCACCCATGAAAGAGAAGAACCTTCAGATCACAGAGTTGCTTGTTCAGGAAAAGGTCTTTTCCATCCAGAATGGAGCAAAGAAATAATCAGTACAAAGATAAATTCATTTTTGTAGCCCTGCACTCGTCTAGTATTCACTTTTTTCTAATTATTCTTCTAAGTGCCTTCTTCACTTCCTAATTTTCCGACTATAGATAATTGGGTTCAGCATGGGAGTCAAAATGCTGTATTGAATAGAGAAAAGCTCATCTAGTGCAATGGAAGAAACACTGCTATGTCATGTATAGCAAACCCACCACAGTTAGATGACAGCTGAAGGTGGAGAAAGTTTTTCTTCTGCTCTCTACAGAATGTATCTTCATGATGCTGGTGATGATTTATTTATTTTATTTATTTATTTGATTTGTCAATCGCTTACAAGATAATAGGTATAAGTATAAACATGAGTAAGAGTACAGGAAATAGGTATGAATAAATGGGGACAATAGGACAGGGATGGTAGGAACGATGGAGCACTTATGCACACCCCTTACAGACCTCTTAGGAATGGGGTGAGGTCAATAGTGGTTATTTTGGAGTTAAAGGAGTGGAGGTTAGAGGATGTAACAACAAAGTCAAGTAGTGCATTCCAGGCATTGACCACTCTGTTGCTGAAGTCATACTTTCTGCAATCGAGTTTGAAGTGGTTTACATGGAGTTTGTATCTGTTGTGTGCTCTTGTATTGTTGTGGTTGAAGCTCAAGTAGTCATTGACTGGTAGGACATTGTAGTAGATAATTTTGTGTGCTACGCTTAAGTCTAACCATAGGCGGTATAGTTCAAGTTATCCAAGCCCAAAATCTCAAGCCTGGTGATATAGGGTATTCTGTTGTGAGCGAGGAGTGCAGTACTCTTCTCATGAAATACTTCTGGAGCTGTATTTGAGTATTGGTCTGGCAAAAGTTTTCTATGATCTAGTTAGCAATTCGATATTTCCGGAGGAGAAGCTTTGTAAGATTGGATTTACAACTCTTAATGCCTTTTTGGCAATGCTGTTACAGTGAGTTCTGGTGCTTAGGTCATTTGATATGAGAAATCCAAGGTCCCTGACAGAGTGAGGATCATCAACGAGGTCATATCCACCTAGTTTGTATTTGGTGTACTGATTTTTTTTTACCAATTTGTAGGATATAATGTGTGGATATGTAACTAAATTACATAAATCCAATTCAGAAGAAACTGGGTTGAGGACCCTATATTATCAACATATAAATCTAAACTATAGACATATCATAGCTCTATCAATATCTTGAACCCAATGCCCTGAGGAAAGGACAGGTTTTCAGAGACTTTTTAAAGGCTATGTCTGAGACTGTTATAATAGGGGAAGCACTTGTCTCCATACAAATTGATAGCCCTCAGTTCTGACCTCAGAGGAAAGAGGAAGCCACTAATTTATATATATATATAAATATATATATATATAAATATAAATATAAATATAAATATAAATATATATATATATATATATATATATATATATATATATATATATATATATATATATATATATATATATATATATATTTTCTTAAGTTTTCGCAGGTACTTACATGTATGGCCTTCAGCTTTGTTCGGTATTTTCCCACGTCATTATAGTTGTGCTTTTAAAGTTGTAGCAACGTTTCAGCAGAATCTCATCTGCCATCATCAGGCTTCTGTATTGTGTCCGTCTGTGGGTCAGACTTTTACAGTGGTTTCAGATTTAAATTTGGGGCAGCCTATTGCTGTGCCAGAATGGTTTTTTCTTCATCCTGATTGGTTGGGAGTCTTGGTCTGTGTTTATTGGTCTCGGAGTTTGCTGTGTTCTGCTTGATTGGTGTCTCTAATATCTTCTGTCTGTTTTTTGGCTCTTTTTGTATCTTGATTGGCTGGCAGCATTGTGTTACTTTATTGGAGGTCTTTAGTGCAGCTTGGCTTCGGGTAAATGGACGGTTATCATTAGTTGGGAAGCTGGGTTTCATCTGGGTGCCTGGTTGGGGTGTGTTTGAGCTGGAGGTATCAGGGGGATCTGTTTGTGCCCAGGTGTTTGCCTGGCTTGTGGTGTGGAGATTTTTTGTTTGTGAGTGCAGGCTTCCAAATGATTGACAGCCTGGTGGAATCATCTCTTCTGTTCATGCTTTCTGGTCTTTTTTCAATCTCTATGGCTTCTCTGATGATTCTGTGGCTGGAATTTTCTATAGTGGCTAGGGTTTTGGTGCCATAGAAGTTGATGCTATGACCTGTGGCTTCCATGTGTTGGACTAGTGAGGAAGTGTGTTCCAGCTTTTTGACTGCATTTTTGTGTTCATCCAGGCGGGTGCTTATTCGTCTATTGGTCTGTCCAATGTATGTGGCCGGGCATGATGCACAGGGGACTTCGTATATGCCTTGGTTTTCCAGGTCAATTTTGTCTTTGGGGTTTCTGAGGATGGCTGCTATTTTTTCTGTCTGTTTTGAAGGCAGTCTTGATGTGGTGTCTGTATAGTATCTTACTAATTTTGTCTGTAGTGCCTCTTATGTAGGGCAAGACAGCTGTTCCATGGGTCTGTTCATCTTCTGGGTCTCTATTATGTCTCAGTGTGTTTTTGTGGATCAAGTTGGTGATTTTGCTTTTGTGGAAGCCGTTGGCTGTCAATATTTTAGTCAGGGTGCACAAGCAAACCACCAAAAAGCAACTTACAGCAAAATGAAATTAAAGCGCTACAAACCCTGAAAAGAGACAGCAGCATAATCATCCTCCCAGCAGATAAAGGGAATGCCACTGTAGTCATGGACAGAAAAGACTATGAAACAAAATTGACAGACCTACTTCAAGACTCCACATACAAACCCATAAACACAGACCCAACCACATATCTGGAAAAATTAACCAAGAAGAAAATTATAACCAGCCACATAAGCAAAGAGATCCAACACACGATCATACCCAGAGAGAAATCTTCCAAATGCCCCAAACTATACGGCCTCCCAAAAATACACAAAGAAGGCATACCTCTCAGACCCATAGTCAGCTCCAGAGGAGCACCACTACACAACCTAGCTAAACACCTAGCAAAAGAGCTACAGCCCCATGCTGAAACAGCAGCTTCTCATGTACAAAACTCATACCACTTCTTGGAAATGATCAAAGATTTACACGTGGAGCAAGAAGATCTGCTTGTAAGTTTTGACGTGGTTTCACTATTCACTCAAGTCCCGATAAAAGAGACCCTTGAAATCATCAAAAATAAATACCAACCAGCTAAACACCTCATGGAACTAACAGAACACTGCTTAACCAACACATATTTCATATACAAAGGACAAAGATACAAACAAATAGAAGGAGCCCCCATGGGATCACCACTGTCACCTGTCATTGCAAACCTGTTCATGGAAGAATTCAATCCAGAGCCCTGGCCAATGCCATCCTCAAACCCAAACTATGGTTAAGATACATCGATGACACATTCGTGATTTGGCCCCATGGACAAGAAAACCTAAACAATTTCCTAACACACCTAAACAGTGCACACCCCAAAATCAAGTTCACCATGGAAACAGAAACAAACAAAAACTACCATTCCTAGATGTACTAATCTACAAAAACAGATGGCACACTAGGACACACCATATACCAGAAGAAAACACACACCAACCGCTACCCCAATGCCCAATCCCACCACCACCCAGCACAGATAAACTCCGTGGCTAAAACACTAATTACTAGAACCAAACGCCTGGCAGACAAGACACACATTAAGACTGAACTATGCACCCTGACTAAAAGATTGACAGCCAACGGCTTCCACAAAAGCAAAATCACCAACTTGATCCACAAAAACACAATGAGACATAATAGAGACCCAGAAGATGAACAGACCCATGGAACAGCTGTCCTGCCCTACATAAGAGGCACTACAGACAAAATTAGTAAGATACTATACAGACACCACATCAAGACTGCCTTCAAAACAGACAGAAAAATAGCAGCCATCCTCAGAAACCCCAAAGATAAAATTGACCTGGAAAACCAAGGCATATACGAAGTCCCTGTGCATCATGCCCGGCCACATACATTGACAGACCAATAGAAGAATAAGCATCCACCTGGATGAACACAAAAATGCAGTCAAAAAGCTGGAACACACTTCCTCACTAGTCCAACACATGGAAGCCACAGGTCATAGCATCAACTTCAATGGCACCAAAACCCTAGCCACTATAGAAAATTCCAGCCACAGAATCATCAGAGAAGCCATAGAGATTGAAAAAGACCAGAAAGCATGAACAGAAGAGATGATTCCACCAGGCTGTCAATCATTTGGAAGCCTGCACTCACAAACAAAAAAATCTCCACACCACAAGCCAGACAAACACCTGGGCACAAACAGATCCCCCCTGATACTTCCAGCTCAAACACACCCCAACCAGGCACCCAGATGAAACCCAGCTTCCCAACTAATGATAACCGTCCATTTACCCGAAGCCAAGCTGTACTAAAGACCTCCAATAAAGTAACACAATGCTGCCAGCCAATCAAGATACAAAAGAGCCAAAAACAGACAGAAGATATTAGAGACACCAATCAAGCAGAACACAGCAAACTCCGAGACCAATAAACACAGACCAAGACTCCCAACCAATCAGGATGAAGAAAACCATTCTGGCACAGCAATAGGCTGCCCCAAATTTAATTGAAACCACTGTAAAAGTCTGACTCACAGACGGACACATACAGAAGCCTGATGATGGCAGATGAGATTCTGCTGAAAGGTTGCTACAACTTTAAAAGCACCACTACTATGACGTGGGAAAATACCCAAACAAAGCTGAAGGCCATGCATGTAAGTACCCGCAAAAACTTAAGAATATATATATATATATATATATATATATATATATATATATATATATATATATATATATATATATATATCTTGTTATTGGCCTCACAGAGATTGAGAGTATCTAACGCTGATGATGTCTCATTCATCATCTTCAGGCTTGTGTCAGCCTGTGCTTCTCAGAAATGAAATACTCTGAGAAGCACAGAGCTTAAGACACAAGCCTGAAGATGATGAATGAGACTTCATCAAACGCTGCCTAGATACTTCCAATCTTACGCGGAGAAAACCCGAATAACCAAAGATCCACATACAAATACCCACGAGAACCTCAGATATATATATAGTATTCAGCGTTGTTCAGGTATTTTCCCACTTCATTGTAGTTGTGCTTTTAAAGTTGTAGAAACGTTTCGGCAGAATCTCATCTGCCATCATCAGGCTTCTGTATAGTGTTCATCTGTGAGTCAGACTTTTACAGTGGTTTCAGATTTAAATTTGGGGCAGCTTCTTGAAATGATCAAAGATCTACATGTGGAGCAAGAAGATCTGCTTGTAAGTTTCGACGTGGTTTCACTATTCACTCAAGTCCCGATAAAAGAGACCCTTGAAATCATCAAAAATAAATACCAACCAGCTAAACACCTCATGGAACTAACAGAACACTGCTTAACTAACACATATTTCATATACAAAGGACAAAGATACAAACAAATTGAAGGAGCCCTATGGGATCACCACTGTCACCCGTCATTGCAAACCTGTTCATGGAAGAATTCGAATCCAGAGCCCTGGCCAATGCCATCCACAAACCCAAATTATGGTTAAGATACATCGATGACACATTTGTGATTTGGCCCCATGGAAAAGAAAACCTAAACAATTTCCTAACACACCTAAACAGCACACACCCCAAAATCAAGTTCACCATGGAAACAGAAACAAACAAACAACTGCCATTCCTAGATGTACTAATCTACAAAAAAAAAAAAAAACAGATGGCACACTAGGACACACCGTATACCAGAAGAAAACACACACCAACCGCTACCTCAACGCCCAATCCCACCACCACCCAGCACAGATAAACTCCGTGGCTAAAACACTAATTACTAGAACCAAATGCCTGGCAGACAAGACACACATTAAGACTGAACTATGCACCCTGACTAAAGTACTGACAGCCAACGGCTTCCACAAAACCAAAATCACCGGCTTGATCCACAGAAACACAATGAGACATAATAGAGACCCAGAAGATGAACAGACCTATGGAACAGCTGTCCTGCCCTACATAAGAGGTACTACAGACAAAATTAGTAAGATACTACACAGACATCACATCAAGACTGCCTTCAAAACAGACAGAAAAATAGCAGCCATCCTTAGAAACCCCAAAGATAAAATTGACCTGAAAACCAAGGCATATACGAAGTCCCCTGCATCATGCCCGGCCACATACATTGGACAGACCGATAGAAGAATAAGTACCCGCCTGGATGAACACAAAAATGCAGTCAAAAAGCTGGAACACACTTCCTCACTAGTCCAACACATGGAAGCCACAGGTCATAGCATCAACTTCAATGGCACCAAAACCCTAGCCACTATAGAAAACCCCAGCCACAGAATCATCAGAGAAGCCATAGAGATTGAAAAAAGACCTGAAAGCATGAATAGAAGAGATGATTCCACCAGACTGTCAATCATTTGGAAGCCTGCACTCACAAACAAAAAAATCTCCACACCACAAGCCAGGCAAACACCTGGGCACAAACAGATCCCCTCTGATACCTCCAGCTCAAACACACCCCAACCAGGCACCCAGATGAAACCTAGCTTCCTAACTAATGATAGCCATCCATTTACCGGGAGCCAAGCTGCACTAAAGGCCTCCAATAAAGTAATACAATGTTGCCAGCCAATCAAGATACAACAAGAGCCAAAGAACAGACAGAAGATATTAGAAACACCAATCAAGCAGAACACAGCAAACTCCAAGACCAATAAACACAGACCAAGACTCCCAACCAATCAGGATGAAGAAAAAACCATTCTGGCACAGCAATAGGCTGCCCCAAATTTAAATATGAAACCATTCAGCTTCAAATACCATGATTAATTATATTGAAACTCTCTGAGAGATCAAGGAAAATCGGGATGGATACACTACACCCACCCAAAATCCATCAAAGGTTACCCCAATCAATGCTGTCTCAATAGTGGCAGTGAGTGCAAATAATCAACTTCTTCCAGAACTTCAAACTACAGATCTACTGTCTCTCAACACCTTCCCCAGTGTTGTAATATTACTATTGTCAGATTCAGATCTCTTGCACCACTGTTATTTTTTTTTAAAAAAAAAATTCTGACATGCATGACCAAATTTTCTATAAAGCTGCTTCTAATTTATAGCTCAGTAGGAAGGACTTTCTGGTGAAGTGATGAAAGCCATTGAAACATATCATCTGAATCCATAAATCTGCAACTTAGATTTTGTGGAAGATGATATGCACATATGCCAACTACCCTTTTGTATCTAGAATGCTGTGTAAGTCAAAGTAAAGCACTAATTTAAAGTAACTATTTGACATAGAATTTCCTTTGGTAAATTCTATATTTCTTGTTCTGTGCGTTCTTTAAATTAAATAGTGGATTATGTAGAAAAATCAATTTGGGAAACACAAAATTATTGTATGTTATACAAGAACCATTAAACTAACATTCAGCTTCAATAAAACATTGCAGTATATTGAAACACATTTATCAAAAATATATTTTAAACCATCTTTGAAGTAATACAAAACAATGACACTTTATTGTCAAAGAAATTGAACAACCTTTTAACATTAACACCAATTTTTTTCAATATAGAAAATAGCAGAAAAATGTTTATTTCAACTAAAAATCCCATGATTAGTCCATCTATAATCCAAAACTAAATTTCAAAATCATTTTCCTTTTTTATATTGAATATATCATTACAACCTTTAAAATAAATGTTTATGATAACACACACACACACACACATCTTTTAGTGTCCTAGTAATATTTAACATGAAGAACCATAATGAACATTAATTACAGCAGCATTGAAATTGACTAAAATTTTGCAGGTAATGTGATGTTTATGGTACACTGATGTATGAGGAACTCAAATCCTAAAGTTGTTGTCTAAAACAGTGTGATTCCTGTTGAAGAGTGGAATACTTTTGCAGCAATAATAGACTAGACACACATCTGAATATTTCTGTAGCTCTCAGGATATAACTAACTTTTTTGATTATCAGTCACCAGTGAAGAACATAACTTTTCAATATCAAAATTTAATTTAATATCATTTAAGGTCTATATTGTCACAAGACATATTGTAAAGTCTACTCACCCTTTCTATAGCAAACAAATAAGTAAGCATTGAAACTATCATAATAAATTGTTTCCATAAGAGCAATGTGTTATATCCAACTGAGTTTGATTTTCTAGTAATTAAAAATTCAAATTTTCTATTCTTTTATCTTTCATAATTTAATTGTGCAAAGTATACAGATAAAATAATATACTAAATAATATAATAGTATAACTGATATACTAAAAAAAAATTAGGAAGAGACTGTATTTTCTAACATAATAAAAGTACCATATGTCTTTACCCATGAAAATAGAAGTATTTCCAGGAAAATTACAAACCTAAAGCATACAGTCTTTCCCTGTCATACAGGTTGTTATATTCTATACATGCAGTGAAAACATTGATAAAGCTAATGTTTATTACTATTCAAGTGACAGCTATCATTGTATATCATTAAAAGAAGATATGGCAATCATACCATTTGATTCTCTTCAGTATGATTTCAGTCAACATTGTGGTGTAGGGTAAATGGAACCTGTTGATGTTTAACTGTGAAGAGGAACCAATGTTAGACAGAGAGTAGTGAGGGACATATTTTGAGGTGACACAGTATGAAGGAACTGGAAGGGAGGAGTTAAGAAAAATAAAGCAATTTGTTTGTAGAGAACTCACGTGTTAGGAGTATTATTACAAAATACGACATGGTGTCAGAAGTTCTGTAACACGGTAACGGAACAATGAGGTCTATCCAAAAGAGGAAAATGAGCGGCAGTGGGGATGAGCAGAATGAGGAAGGAGTTAGCAGAATGGCTAGCACACCCAGCACTACTTTTAACATCCAACCACTGGAGCCCTTTGATTTTACCAAACCAAATGAGTGGACAAAATGGATACGGTGATTTGAGAGATTTAGGCAAGCAAGCAATCTCGCAATAAGCTCCAAAGAAAATCAGGTGAATACTTTGATTTACTGTATGGGAGACGAAGCAGATGATGTTCTGCATGGCCTGAAACTCAGTGAAGCTGATCAGCATCAGTATACTAAAGTAAGAGATGGCTTTCAGTCATTCTTTGTATATGAGCGTGCAAGATTTAATATGCGCAAACAAGAAGCAAATGAGACAGTAGATGCATTTGTCACAGCGCTGTATGTATTAGCAGAACACTGTAACTATGGAGCACTACATGACGAGCTCATCAGAGACAGGATTGTAGTAGGCTTGGTCGATACACAGCTATCAGAATACATGCAAATGGAAAAGACCTAGACCTGGATAAAGCTATTAATATGGCAAGACAATCAGAGGAGATTAAGAAACAGCAAACCACATTGAGAAGTGATGCTAGTGCTGTAAACCTAAAGGATGTGAACTCTTTGGACAGACTGTTTAAAGGCAGGCATCAGAAAGAAAAGCAAAAATTCAGCAGATCAAAGAATGATGGAGCAAAGCCTCAAAGCAGGCAGAACAAAAACACTAAAGACCCCCAGTGTCACAAATGCGGTGGCATGCTTCACTCTAGACAGGAATGTCCTGCTAAGGATGCTAAATGCCATACATGTGGGGAAAAGGGTCACTATCAACGTGTATGTTTTGCAAGCAAGGCGGTGCATGGCATTGAGGAAGAGGAGAGAAGCTTCTTTCTCGGCTCTGTGACATCACATGCTGATCCATGGACTGTGGAAATCAGAATGATGGATAAAAACATCACGTTCAAGTTGGATACTGGAGCAGATGTCACTGTTGTTTCACAGAAGAATTTCGCCAACATTTTTCACAACACACAGGTGCCAGTGCTGCAAAAAGCAGAGAGACCTTTACTGGATCCAGGGAGAATTCCACTGGAAGTGATGGGGTTTGCCAAACTACAGCTAAAGAAAAGAGCAAAACAAATTACAGAGAAGGTGTATGTGGTCAAAAACCTGAATATGCCTTTGCTGGGACTGCCAGCTATTGTAGCTCTTGATCTGTTGGTTCGTGTGGACACTATTGACATGGAAAACCTGAAATCAAGCTACCCTAAGTTATGCAGTGGCCTAGGGGAGGTTTGACAACCTTATTGTATTAAGCTCAAACCCGATGCTGTGCCTTTCTCTTTGAAAACCCCAAGGAGGATTCCCCTACCATTGATGGGGAAAGTCAAAGATGAGCTTCAATGCATGGAAAACTTGGGAGTAATCACTCGTGTGGAAGAGCCTACAGACTGGTGTGCAGGCATGGTAGTGGTTCCCAAGAAGGACAGCAAAAAGGTGCGTCTGTTTGTGGACCTGACTGGCTTGAACAAGTATGTGTGCTGTGAAAAATACATTTTACCATCAGTAGAACAGAGTCTTGGAACACTGGCTGGTGCTAAAATATTCAGTAAATTAGACGCCAACATGGGGTTTTGGCAGATACCCCTCACCGAGGATTCAGCAAAGTGTACCACATTCATTACACCCTTCGGGCGTTTCCACTTTAACTATCTTCCATTTGGCATTGCCCCAGCACCCGAACATTTCCAATGTATGATGGCAGAAGTTACACAGGGGCTGGAAGGTATAGTTTGCCATATTGATGATCTACTGGTATGGGAACGGGACCAAGAAGAACATGACAATCGACTCCATGCAGTGCTAAAAAAACTGGAAAAGGCGGGAATCACTCTGAACGTGAATAAGTATGAACTCTCCAGGAGTGAGGTGGTCTTTTTGGGTCACATCATCTCTGATGCAGGGATACGACCTGACCCAAGGAAAACAGAGGCTATCAGAGCTATTAAGGAGCCCTCTAGTGTGAACGAACTGAGGAGTTTTCTTGGCATGGTAAACCAGCTGGGGAAGTTCATCCCTCAGTTGGCAGAAAAAGACAAGCCACTTCGTGATCTCCTTTCTAAGAAAAACAGTTGGGTTTGGGATGTGGAACAGGTCAGGGCATTTAAGCGATTGAAAGATGCTTTGTCTTCCCCTCCGGTGCTGGCCATGTATGATCCGAACAATGTGATGAAAGTGTCAGTGGATGCATTGTCATATGGCTTGGGCTCCATTCTTCTTCAAGAGTGGGGAGATAAATGGAAGCCTGTGGCTTACGCATCACGTTCACTCACTCCAACTGAACAACACTATGCACAGGTGGAAAAAGAAGGCCTGGCTCTAACCTGGGCATGTGAAAGATTTCAGGATTTCTTCCTAAGAAAGCATTTCTGCCTGGAGACTGACCACAAACCAATTGCCAGTTTGTTTGGAGACCAAGCACTAGATCTTCTACCCTTGAGAATTCAGCGATTCAGGATGAGGCTCGTGCATTACTCTTACTACATTGTGCATGTGCCTGGAAAGTCACTTTGGACAGCAGACACATTGTCACATTCACCTATGGACTCTCACATGTCCAAAGCAGAACTGGAGCTAATGGAAAGCACTAACATATATGTGGACTGTGTAGTAGACACCTTGCCTGTTAGCCACACATATATGGAAATCATAAAAGAGCAGTTGCAAGCTGATAGTATTTGCTCTCAAGTCATGAAATTGTGTGCAGATGGATGGCTAGTGCATGCAAAACAGGAACCTGCACTGAGAGGATACTGGCCAGAACGAGCTACACTTACTGTACAAGATGGATTACTATTGAAAGACACTAGGCTTGTGATCCCATCCACTCTGAGGAATGAGGTGTTGGAGAGGCTGCACGAAGGACATCAAGGGGTGGTGAAATGCAAAGAATGGGCTCGTCAGTCTGTGTGGTGGCCAGGACTCAGTCAGCAGGTCAGTGAAATGGTGCTCAAATGCAGGACATGTATTCAAGAGCATCAGAATCCTAAAGAGCCACTCATGACATCTGAGTGCCCTGAAAGACCATGGCAAAAGTTTGGGACTGACATGTTTGTACTTGGAAGGAAAACATACTTAGTTGTGATAGACTATTTCTCCAGATATGTCGAGATTGCACTGCTATCAATCATTAAGTCAACTGATGTCATTGTCCATCTGAAGTCAATCTTTGCCCAGCATGGGATTCCAGAGGAGTTGATGTCAGACAATGGACCACAGTTTTCTGGTCAAAATTTCTCTCATTTTGCATCCACATATGGGTTCAAACACGTTACCAGCAGTCCAAAGTTTCCACTAAGTAACAGAGAAGCTGGACGTGCAGTTCAGACAGTGAAAAGTCTCTTGAAAAAGGCTAGCGACCCTTATCTGGCCCTGCTTGCCTACAGAGCTACCCCTCTACAGAGTGGGTTCAATCCAACTCAACTGCTTATGAGGCGATGTCTTTGTACCACTGTGCCAACTCTTCCCTCTCAGCTAGACCCAGCATTGCCAGATGTTGACCATTTTGCTCGTAAAGAGAGAGAGAAGAGGAAATTGAATACTGAATACTACAACAGGAGACATCATGCAAAACCTCTTAGTGATTTGGTACCAGGAGAGCATGTATGGGTCACTGCTACAAAAGAATCTTGGACTGTGCTGCAGAATCACATGAGTCCAAGGTCATATCTGGTGGATGTACCTAAAGGTGTGGTGAGACGCAATCATCAGCACTTGATACCCTTACACACACATGCAAGTGAAGGAGGAGCGGTGGAGCAGCAGGAGTTGCCAGAGACAAACAGTGAACAAGTTTCTACATCACCTGGGAAAATACTTAAAAACTTTCCTAGTGTGACAGCTACCCCAAGGACAAGGTCTGGGAGAGCTATAGTTAAACCAGAGAGACTGAATCTGTGAACTGAGAAAGTGAAAAAGAGTTAATGTTGATGTGTAGTCCAGTAAGAAATCTGAGAAGCAGAATAGTTTAAACACAGTTAGGTGTATTGGATTAGTAAATAGTTATATGATAACATTTTCTTCCCTACAGGATTTAGATAGGAACAGACCTTCAACAAAAGAGGCAGAATAATCCTCTAAGGTCTGGTGAGACAAAGGTAGTCTACCCTTTGTTCTCTAGAAAAGGGGGATGTGGTGTAGGGTAAATGGAACATGTTGATGTTTAACTGTGAAGAGGAACCAATGTTAGACAGAGAGTACTGAGGGACATTTTTTTTAAAAAAAAACAACAAATTTTATTAATTTTCAAAGACAATACACAGACAAACAAAACATAAAACATAAGAACATAGAACATCTTTTCTAAAAACTGCTTAACAAAACAAATAAAACATCTTATTTAAATACAACATAATTCTAAATTATCGCGTTTCCACACACAATTTAATATGCATCTTATATATTCAACTTCATTTCTTATTACTCTTTTCCAACTTCTCACTGTTTCTTCCTTTATTTCTGTTCAATTTTATTCATTAAACTTATACTTTCATCTATTTCATATTACTATATTTCATATTATTACTGTTTCATATGTTCTTATCCAACATCATTAATCCTCAATGAACAAACATAAACAAACAAAATACATAACATAAAAACATAAAACTTCTTTTTAGAAAGCGGCTTAACCCTGGGTTACATCTTTTTGTACAGACATAAATCAAATTCATGCTCACCTTATATACTATTTCATATCTTATTTAACATTCTATATTTTCCATATGTCTTCTCCCCTCTTTTCACTCTCTTATTTCTATTTTATTTATTTAATCTCAATTTAAATCATTATACTTGTATCTTTTGTCCGTTCTTTTTCAATTATCTATTTATCTTTTCTCTTTAACACAAACTTTTTCCTGTAATCACTGGTTGAAGTATGACACCTTTCTATCTTTCCCCCAAATTTAACACTTAAAATAAGACATAATTTCTATTCTGATTCTGCTTAGTACATTCTACATAACATTTTAAAATAAAAACATAATGAGCTTATAGTATATTAAAAATAATGTTCCATAACAAATTAATTAATTAAACTCTATTAATTAAATCTTAGACATTTTACACATTCCCTACAATATTCTATTAACACATATGTTATTCCAATTTTCTAACTCTATTTCAAACACAAATACTACAATACAATCTTATGTACTTTTGCAGAATCTCTTTAGATTATATTTTACCCTTTATCTCTGAAAAACCTGTTTATTAACATCTTGTTTTAAGCCTTTATAACTTCCCTTCACTTTTTCCCTTCCTTCCTTGTCAAATCTAGCCTTTTAACCCCCCTCTCAATCTCCAGCCTTTTAGTCTCCCCTCTGTTGTATTCCTCTTTTCTGTTGCTTTCTGACATTATATCAATTTTTCACCTTATTTTTATCTTTCTTGGTTGTTTTTTTAGAACTTAAATTCTCCATTTTCTTTTCCTTTTTACCCTTTTCTTTCTCAATTAAAATCAAATGTCCATTAAAGGTGGCTTCTTCTTCATCATCCCAGCCTTCTTGCATCTTGTTGCATTTCCTGATAAGTAGAAATTGCCATTTCTAAGAAACGAAAAATAGATTCAAAGGAGCCCTTGCCTTCTTCTTCCTCCTCTTTTAACTTTTCAAATTGCATTTTCAGTTCTTCAAAAGATATCATTGTAAAAAAAAAATTAAACAGTCCAAATGTTTTCTTGATCTTTCAAAAGATAGTTCACAAAAGTCCCAAAGTCATCAAGCAATCAAAGTCAGCACAAACAGCACAGTCTGTTTCATTTAGCACTTTCTTCTACTTTCTCTTCCTGGGGTAGAATTCAATTACACAATTCCAAGGTATTTTTGGAAGTTTTGTTGCAATTTAATCTCTGATCTTATAAAACTCCAAGCAATCTCCTTCAACAAATCTTGAATAAATCATTTACCTCTCTTCCTTCCCACTTAAAGCAAAAACATTTTAATTTTTAAATGTCAGTGTTTAGAAATCTAATGTCCCCTTGGCTTTAATTTTCAAAGTTAGTATCTTCTGCTGCCAAAGCGGTATTTCCGATTTCCATCTGCTGTCTCCGTAGGGAAGGAGAGTGAGGAGAAAAAAAAAGTTTTCCCTTTCACTTTCAACCGCAGCTTTACGATCTTCTGGGAAACAATATATCACTTAAAGAGCCAAAGTTCCAGGGTATTCAGATGTTGATTGTCATCCCGGTTCAGCCAAAAGCTTTCACTTTCTTCACTTCCTCCTGCACAAAACTTGTCCGGCTGAGAGGTTCTTTGTGGCAGCCATTGCTGACCGCCGCTCCACCACCTTTGGAAAAGGGAGTTAAGCCGGCTGGGGAAGGGGGGTGCGATATCCCCAGACCCCTGCCCGGATCTCTCTCTCTTCAGTTATCCCTACAGGATAACTATAGCCTCCCAATCCAATTGATCGAAGGCACTGGGAGCGAGCGGCAGGGATCGCGCACAAACACGAATTCCTGCCGCCTCCGAAGCCTGACAAACCGGAACTCCTGAGGGACATATTTTGAGGTGACACAGTATGAAGGAACTGGAAGGGAGGAGTTAAGAAAAATAAAGCAGTTTGTGTGCAGAGAACTCATGTGTTAGGAGTATTATTACAAAATACGACAACCATTATGAACAAATCAACCTTGGAATCCTTCCCACACAGCTGAATTTTGCCAGGGGCTTTAATGGAACTTTAGGATCTATTTCTTTTATATCCTTATTTCTAAGAGTGTGTATTATAGGATTCAAGAGAGGAGTTCTCATTGAATAAAAGACGGCCACTACTATTCACATTTGATTTGTATTTCACTCCTGGTTGCACATACATTAAAATAAGAGTCCCAAAATGGATGGTGACATCTGACAGTTGAGAGGCACAAGTAGAGAATGTCTTCTTTGGGCATCTGCACAAGACATTTTCAGAATTGTAATGATAATTTGCTTATAAGAAATGAGAATGAATAAAACAGCAAATGTTACAAGGACAGAACTCAAGCCATATCCCACTATTTGGATGGCGTATGTATCAGTACATGCCAGGCAAAATATCTGCCCAGCATCACAGAAGAAATGGTTGATTCTATTAGGGCTACAAAATGATATTTGACCTAACATAATTGCAGGTAAAACGGGACACATGAAATCCACAAGCCAACACACTATAGTGACATTTTTACAAGTCTTAGAATTCATGATGGTGGAATAAAGTAACAGACTGCAGATTGCAAAGTATCTGTCATATGCCATGACGGTGAGTATGCACAATTCAGTGGCACCAAAGGCAAAGAAAAAGTGGTATTGGGTGATACACCCTGGAATGAAATCACCCTCTTCTGTAAAAGTAGGTTTTTCAGCAACTTAGGCACTGTGGTTTTCAGCCATTGATAGATTGCCATGAAAAAAATACATGACTGTTTGTAGACATGAATCCATTACCACCATAATAATGATCATCAGGTTTCCCACAAGAGATAAGCTATAGATAATTAGCAAAAACACAAAGAGTATTGATTCTAGGTTATGTTAGTAACCTAGTGTGTCCATTATATCTCATGCACCAAAAGTCCTCAAGAAGAAAAGATGTTACAGATTTTAAGAAAAATAAAACTGTTGTAACTATGCAGATTTTTAGGAAGGTTTTTCCAGAGGAATTGAATCATCACCAAGAGGACCTGCCTCTGGGATTATATCAACATCAACAAGACATTTCCTTCTTACTTAAACAGGATGTGAGGATGATTTGAAGAACAATCATCCAATCAATATGAAATTAAGCTTCAATTTGTTTCATGCCAAAACTCTACTCCTGTGAATTAGATCAAGAAACTTCCTACATTTTCTGCTTCTAAACTTCTAAGAGATCTATTTTTATTTATTTATTAGATGTCTTACGAGCTGTCTGTCTTGCCTACACCCAGATTTATTTTATTTTATTTTTATTTGTCAATTGCTTACAAGATAATAGGTATAAGTAAAAACATAGTTATGAATACATGTATACATATAAGAAAAATAAAAAATATATAAAAGAAACAATAGGACAGGGACGGTAGGCACGTTGGTGTGCTTATGCACCCCTCCTACAGACCTCTTAGGAAAGGGGTGAGGTCAATAGTAGACAGTCTAAGATTAAAGTTTTTGGGGTTTGGGGAAAAAAACCACAGAGTCAGGTAGAGTATCCCAGACACTGACCACTCTTGCTGAAGTCGTATTTCCTGCAATCAAGTTTGGTGCGATTAACCTTGAGTTTGTATCTATTGTTTGCTCTTGTGTTGGTATGGTTGAAGCTGAAGTATTCATTGACTGGTGGGACATTGCAATGTATGATTTTATACACTATACTTAGATCAGACCAAAGGCGGTGTAGTTCTAGGTTTTCTAGGTCTAGAATTTCGAGTCTGGTGGCATATTATTTTCTGATTATTATTTTTTTGCCAATATGTAGGACAGAGCATTTATTTGTTGAGATTTGAAGTTGCCATTTGTTTGACCATTCTGATACATAGTCAGGGTCTTTTTGAAGGGTAGCAGTATTGTCTGTGGTGTTGAATAGCTTTACATCATCAGTGAAGAGAACGCAGATCTTGATTCTGGGTGACTTACAAACCATTGAATGTCAATAAAACATTGAAATAATAAAACTCCTTTGGAAAGACTCAATAGGTACCGTGTTTCTCCGACAATACGGCCTCCCCCAATAGGAAGTCCCAGAATGTTTTATAGGCATAAAATGAAATTAAGCCCCTTTGTCCAAATTAAGCCCTTTATTAAAACATGAAAAATGGGGAGAAATGGTGGGGGGCTTGCTGTTAGGAGCACCCTGCGGGCAGCCATGCCTCACCCCCAACCTCCCAAGTACTTTTGGTGCACACCCGGATATGGTGCTGCCCGCATTGACCTCGGCGTTGGTGGGGCACTTCGTATCAGGAGACCTTCTGCCACCGTTGCTTTCCCTTCTCCTTGTGCCGCCACAGTGTTTGGAGCAATGCCGCAGTGTTTGGTGCAGCCACATGGCGTTTGGCACAGCCACGCGGGGCTGGCCAGGGCTACTCCCTGAAACTGGAGCCTGGCAGATACACTCGGCTTCAGGCACTCCTGTTGCCACCTTCCTGTGCATTGTTCGAAGGCAAAGCCCATTCTTTTAAAAATGATGCCCTACTACAACAAAGCCTCCCCTGCCCAAGAGGGCAACCTGACCCCATGTGGGGAGGCGAATCTCTCGGGGCCGCAGTGCAGGATCGCTCCGACTCCAGGAGAAGCACCCAGCTGCCATCCCTGCCTGGCACCGGGCAGAGTGTGAAGAGCTTTGTCTGGGGCACCCAGCACAGCTAACAGGTGAGCCCTCCTCCCTGGTGGCAGAGCTCTGGCCAAGGCAACAAGCGCCTCCCCACCAAGTGTCTCCACCAGGCTCCGGTTGCAGGGAGGAGCCCTGGCTAGCCCTGCGTGGCTGCACCAAATGCCACGTGGCTGCACCAAATGCCGCGGCAATGCTCCAAATGCTGTGGCAGCATGGGGAGAAAGGAAAGCAATGGTGGCGGAAGGTCTCCTGATATGAAGTTCCCCACCAATGCTGAAGTCAACATCCAAGCCATTGCTGCCCGCCCACCCAAAAGACGGCCTAGCCCTTTTTTCAGGGCTCAAAAAAAAAAAAAAAAAGACCTGGCCTTATTATATGAGAAACACGGTAGATAAAAATGCCAAATCTAGTCTGAACATCTGGCTGATTGTGTGATGAACAGTAATAAAATAAACAATAAAATAACTAACTAAATAAGAAATATGACAGTCAGATAGTGGCAAAATGATCTTACTCAGGGGGCATCATGTAGTTGGTAAAAAAGAGCGGAGAAAATACCGAGCCCTGAAGCATGCCACAATGAAGCAGCTGTGGACTGGACCTCTCACTCACTATCCACATCAATTGGGATGTCCCTGGAGAAAGGATCCAAACCAGCACAACACTGTGTCACCCAGTTGGCCTAAAATAATATTAAGAAATGAAAAGAAAAAGAAAATATCCTGTATTTTTATAAGACTGCATAATTTAAAAAAAGAAGCACCAGTACCTTATACCTTTGAAACAAAATATAACAAGATTGATATATGAGTAAGTTTCATATCTTTATATTCTCACATTTTAATGAGACTATTTTTTCCTAGAAACCATTAGAAAATTTACTCTAACATTAATGTTCTACCTGAAATATTTTTCCAATCAATTCTCAATTAGTTGGTTCTTTGTTTATGTTGTTTTAAGCTACTTTGTACAATTAGTTGTTTCAGATTTTGTGAAATTGTTACAAATTGTAACCCTTGTATTTTGGTTGGTCTGCTTTTTCCTATTTATTAATATTCAGTATATTCTGTCTTCATTTGCCTTTAATGTGCATGGAAAGGATAAACAAGAATATAAGATTTCTATCTAGGTAGAATAGAATAGAATAGAATAGAATAGAATAGAATAGAATAGAATAGAATAGAATAGAATAGAATAGAATAGAATAGAATAGAATAGAATAGAATAGAATAGAATACCTTATTGGCCAAGTGTGACTGGACACACAAGGAATTTGTCTTGGTAGATGTAAATATAGATAGAGATATAGGTGTAAATATAGATGCTCTTTAAAAGGTGCTAAAATGTATATCTGCAGTTTTCTCAAAGTTCTCTCAAGTTTTATATTGTTTCTGAAAGTATTTGCTCTGATAAAAATATTAAAAATCATTTTTACCTAAGGCAAAATTCTTCAATGACCTAAAAATGCCCAAATCTACCTTGTTCTAAAGAATGCAGATTATATTAAAACCTTTTTTTACTGTTTATCTCCAAATCATGAAGTAGTCGGTCCACATATGAATAGTTGATCTGCATAAGTGGTTATTACATTTCAAAATATTTTCTACAGCTTGCAAGAAAGCAACAAAATCAATTTATTCCCTATGATAAGAAGTCACTTTTTTTAAAAAAAATGGAAATTAATAATCATTATAATACCATAAATTTTGGGAATGAACTAACTTTATTTCTATCTGTGAAATGACATGACAATGGCATTCTGCATTAGTGGAGAAACATCAAAAATCATTTTGGAAAATAATATTCAGTAAGTGTTTTTATGGCAGCAACAAGTGTATTATATTAAAAGTAAACTTATCCTGGAATTGTACTTCAATTGTACCTCAAGAACTATAATTCTTGTAGGAAAGTCGCAATTTGCACTTTTCCAGATTTATTATTTATTTACATCTATAAATATATAAAGCCTATATAGTACAGCTATAAGGTGTTTCCATAGTTGGGTGTTACTGAAATCATGAGCATGCTGCATTCTGTACTACTTGTAGCATTCGGGTGATTTTTAAAGTCAAACCAAGTAAAATATATTACACCGAAGATTATCCATCAATATCTGGAAAGTTTCTAAAATGTAGTTTGCCCAGAATACATGAATTCCTTAACTAATTTTGACCCTAATTTTTGTATCGGGTAAACATACTAACAAGAGAATGACAGTGGAAAATCAGTTAAATCACATATCTAAAAAGAATCCAGTAAACTGTCCTTCTATTCAGTGATTTCATTTCATTTTTTTTTTCTTAAACAAACTCATTTGTAATCTATTCTTCACAGTGCCCTGGAATATTCTGTTCTATCTTAAAAAGATAGATATTTACATTTTTTGTTTATTTCTTATTTGATTATATTTATCATATATTAATATTTCTCTGTCTGCTTTTATTTTGGACAGATCTTATTTTTCTTGAATCATCTGAGATGGAAAATCAGACTGAAATAAAAGAGTTCATACTCTTGGGACTCTCAAAAAATCCTCATCTCCAATATTTTCTTTTTGTCTTGTTTCTAATCATCTTCTTAGTGACATTTTTAGGCAATATGGTGACTATACTTGTGACCAGGATTGAATTTGTCCTCCAGACTCCCATATTCTTTTTTCTCAGACATTTAGCTTTTGTATCTGCTATTCATCAGTTACTGTTCCAAAATTGTTAGGAAACCTCATAACAAAGAAGAAAACAATTTCTTGGGAAGGATGCATTGCACAGAATTTCTTCCTTTTCCAAACTGTTTGTGCAGAAGTGTTCATTCTCTCAGCAATGGCTTATGACCGATATGTTGCTATATGTGACCCACTACATTATACCATAAATATAACAAAAGAAACATGTAGACAGTTAGTGGGTACATCCTGGGGAATGGGCTTCTTATATGGTATGGTAAATGCATTGCCTTTGTTAAATCTGCATTTTTGTAGTGACAATACCATCAGACATTACAGCTGTGAACTTCCCTCACTTTTGGCCTTGTCTTGTAAGAAGAACATCATCAATTATATTGTTCTTCTTATCTCTGTCTTTATATTTGGTTTGAGTTCATTTCTTTTCACCCTGGTGTCTTACATTTAAATAATTTCAACCATCCTGAAAATGAATTCAGCAGAAGGCAGGCAAAAAGTGTTTTATACTTGCAGTTCTCACCTCATTGTAGTGGGCTTATTTTACATTACAGGTTTCATCCGATATATGAAGCCAAGTTTAGAATCACTCATGGATTTGGACAAAGTGATTTCTATTCAGTACAGCATCCTAACACCAATGTTAAATCCCATCATATACAGTCTTAAGAACAAAGAGATCAAATCTGCTTTGGTAAAACTGTTTGGAAAATATAACCCCATTTCTAATCCATAAAAAATCATCGGTAGCATGTTACTCTGAACACCAAAGCCCTTCTAGTTCCAACTTAGGAGGAAAATGTCCAGATGATTTCCCTATCTCTCCAGTCCCCACTAACAAAAATGAGAGGATACTTATATCTGCAATGTGAGAATATTTCTTATCTTCATTTGTCCCTGGTATAAAGCCATAGATCTCCAACAAAATATTTAAGGTTGCTATATTTTAATACGGAAAAGTTATGTAATTTAAACCAGTTTAATTTGTCTCTTCCTTAAATATCCATACCATTACCTAACAAGTCATTCTGTATATATTTTTATAATACACTTTACATTGGTTCATTTTTAGGTATAGACTTCAGTTGAAAATTTAACAGAAATTGAAATATGTTATTATTATCTTTTGATTAAAATCTGAGGCTTGTCATTTAATGTTCATATACATAGTTCACAATTGTTGGAACTGTAACTGAAGGATAATCTCATAGGCATTGTACCACCATGCAAAGAAATTCATGTATTAGAGGTATGACATTGAACATGTAAACAAGCTAAATACACTACTAACATGGGCAGCATCCTGCCCATACCCTTTTATCTTTCTTGGTGATTTCAATCTACTTCATATTGACTGGACCCTAAATGAATGTACAACTGAAACCATACACGCAACCTTCTACAATGCTGTTACAAATCTGGGACTGGAACAACTAGTAACCAACAACACTAGACTAAATAACTGCCTCGATCTCATCTTCTGCAATAGTTTGAATTTAATTTACGGAATACAAACTAAAGAACCCTTTTCCAGAAGTGACCACAATATGATTGACTTTTGTCTCAACATACGCCAACACAAAAACCACCATAATGACATAATCTCCAATTATAACTTCAAAAAAGGCAACTATGATCTTATAGACAACGATCTCTCATCCCTTGATTGGCAATCTCTATTCACTGGATGCAATACTGTTGAAGACCATTACAACATATTTTTACTTGAAGTCAAAAGAGTTATCAAACTATATGTACCAACAACAACTCCCAAAACAAAACAAAAAAACAGATTACCCATAACAATAAGGAAACTTCAATCCAAAAAGAGATCACTCTGGCGGAAAAACAATTCTGGTCACGTTGCCAATTTCAAAAGCCGATACAAAAATGTATGCCACCAGATAAAGACTGAATGCACCAATTATCCCATTAAACAAGAGGAAAACCTTCTAAGCACCAATTCCACCTGTGCTTTTTACAATTTTGTAAACAACAAACTAAAAGACTCAAGGTCCATCCCACCCCTGATAGGACCTAATGGTAAAGACTGCAACGACAACACCATTAAAGCCAACATCTTTAACACATTCTTCGACTCAGTATTTGTAAACAGCAATGGATCATGCCCAGTATTTCCTAGCCAAACCACAGATAACTATAATGATCTAATACATATTGATTTTACAGAAGACAATGTTGAAAAAGCACTTCGCAATCTAAAACCATCTCTATCTATTGGACCGGATGGAATATGTGCCTACTTCTTAAAAAAGCTGTCCACTGCCATAGCCAAACCTCTAAGCATAATCTTTGAAAAATCTTTCAGGACCAGCTCTTTGCCTAACCTATGGTCACAAGCCACGGTCATCCCCATCTTCAAAAAGGGAGACCCCAGCCTAGTTGAAAATTACAAACCAATCTCCTTATGCTGTGTCACCTGTAAAGTCATGGAATCAATTATTAACCAATCCATCATCCTCCACTTAGAGACAAACAACCTCCTCTCCAATAAACAATTTGGTTTCAGAAAAAAACTATCCTGTAATCTGCAACTCTTACACTGCAAAAACATATGGATGACACAACTCGATCAGGGCAAAGCAATAGACGCAATCTACATAGACTTCTGTAAAGCCTTTGATTCGGTGGTACATGACAAACTACTTCTAAAAATAAAATCCTGTGGTATCTCTGGACAATTGCATAACTGGATAGAAGCATTCCTGTCAAACAGACAACAAATGGTCAAAATTGGGAGTGTCCTATCAAATTCTGTACCTGTCAATAGTGGTGTTCCCCTAAGGCAGTGTTCTAGGACCAACTCTCTTCATACTCTACATAAATGACCTCTGTGATCATATTAAGAGCAACTGCGTTCTTTTCGCTGATGATGTAAAGCTGTTCAATACCACAGACAATACTGCTACCCTTCAAAAAGATCTTGACTATGTATCAGAATGGTCAAACAAATGGCAACTTCAAATCTCAACAAATAAATGCTCTGTCTTACATATTGGCAAAAAAATCCGAAAATAAAATACAAGCTGAATAGTCAAGATCTTGTTGATGATCCAAGCTCTGTAAAGGACCTTGGAATACTCACCTCTAATGATCTAAGTGCTAGAGCGCACTGCAACTACATAGCCAAAAGGCATTAAGAGTTGTTAACCTAATCCTGGTAATATCACACTACTAACTAGAGCATACAAAACATTTGCTAGACCAATACTCGAATACAGCTCATCAGTCTGGAACCCACATTACGTATCTGATATTAGCACAATTGAGAAAGTCCAGAAATATTCACAAGAAGAGTTCTCCACTCCTCTACTCATTGTAGAATACCTTACGCCACCAGACTTGAAGTTCTAGAACTAGAAAACCTTGATTTTTTTTTATTTGATTTGCCAATTGTTTACAAGATAATAAGTATAAGTGTATACATAGTTGTGAATACATGAAATGGGTACATATAAGAAAAATAAAGAATAAGAGAAACAATAGGACAGGGACGGTAGGCACGTTGGTGCGCTTATGCACGCCCCCTACAGACCTCTTAGGAAAGGGGTGAGGTCAATAGTAGACAGTCTAAGGTTAAAGTTTTTGGGGTTTGGGGAAGAAACTACAGAGTCGGGTAGAGTATTCCAGACATTGACCACTCTATTGCTGAAGTCGTATTTCCTGCAATCAAGTTTGGTGCGGTTTACTTTGAGTTTGTATCTATTGTGTGCTCTTGTGTTGTTATGGTTGAAGCTGAAGTATTCATTGACAGGTAGGACATTGCAATGTATGATTTTATATACCATGCTTAAGTTAGACCGAAGATGGCGTAATTCAAGGTTTTCTAGTTCTAGAATTTCAAGTCTGGTGGCATAAGGTATTCTACAATGAGTAGAGGAGTGGAGAACTCTTCTTGTGAAATATTTCTGGACTTTCTCAATTGTGCTAATATCAGATACGTAATGTGGGTTCCAGACTGATGAACTGTATTCGAGTATTGGTCTAGCAAATGTTTTGTATGCTCTGGTTAGTAGTGTGATATTACCAGAGAAAAAGCTACGTGGATTAGGTTAACAACTCTTAATGCCTTTTTGGCTATGTAGTTGCAGTGGGCTCTAGCACTTAGATCATTAGAGGTGAGTATTCCAAGGTCCTTTACAGAGCATGGGTCATCAACAAGATCTTGACTATTCAGCTTGTATTTTATTTTCTGATTTTTTTGCCAATATGTAAGACAGAGCATTTATTTGTTGAGATTTGAAGTTGCCATTTGTTTGACCATTCTGAAACATAGTCAAGATCTTTTTGTAGGGTAGCAGTATTGTCTGTGGTATTGAACAGCTTTACATCATCAGCGAAGAGAACGCAATTGCTCTTAATATGATCACAGAGGTCGTTTATGTAGAGTATGAAGAGAGTTGGTCCTAGAACACTGCCTTGGGGAACACCACTATTGACAGGTACTGGATTTGATAGGACGCTCCCGATTTTGACCATTTGTTGTCTGTTTGACAGGAATGCTTCTATCCAGTTATTCAGTTGTCCAGAGATACCATAGGATTTTATTTTTAGGAGTAGTTTGTCGTGTCCCACTGAATCAAAGGCTTTACAGAAGTCTGTGTAGATTGCGTCTATTGCTTTGCCCTGGTCGAGTTGTGTCGTCCATATGTTTTTGCCGTGTAAGAGTTGCAGATTACAGGATAGTTTTTTTCTGAAACCAAATTGTTTATTGGAGAGTAGGTTATTTGTCTCTAAGTGGAGGATGATGGATTGGTTAATAATTGATTCCATGACTTTACAGGTGACGCAGCATAAGGAGATTGGCCTGTAATTTTCAACTAGGCTTGGGTCTCCCTTTTTGAAGATGGGGATGACTGTGGCTTGTGACCATAGGTTAGGCAAGGAGCTGGTTCTGAAAGATTTTTCAAAGATTATGCTTAGAGGTTTGGCTATGACAGTGGATAGCTTTCTTGAAGTAGGCACATATTCCATCCGGTCCAATAGATAGAGATGGTTTTAGATTGCGTAGTGCTTTTTCAACATTGTCTTCTGTGAAATCGATATGTATTAGATCATTGTTGTTATCTGTGGTTTGGCTAGGAAATACTGGGCATGATCCATTGCTGTTTACAAATACTGAGCCGAAGAATGTGTTAAAGATGTTGGTTTTAATGGTGTCGTCGATGCAGTCTTTACCATCAGGTCCTATCAAGGGAGGGATGGACCTTGAGTCTTTTAGTTTGTTGTTTACAAAATTGTAAAAAGCACGGTGGAATTGGTGCTTAGAAGGTTTTCCTCTTGTTTAATGTGATAATTGGTGCATTCGGTCTTTATCTGGTGGCATAAATTTTGTATCGGTTTTGAAATTGGCAACGTGACCAGATTTGTTTTTCCGCCAGAGTGATCTCTTTTTGGATTGAAGTTTCCTTATTGATATGGGTAATCTGCTTTTTTGTTTTGTTTTGGGAGTTGTTATTGGTACATATAGTTTGATGACTCTTTTGAATTCAAGTAAAAATATGTTGTAATGGTCTTCAACAGTATTGCATCCAGTGAATAGAATTATGCTGTTAATAATAGAATTATGCTAATAGAATTATGCTAATAGAATTATGCTGTCTTCAGTCTGATTTAAGTATGGTATACATTGCAATGTCCTACCTGTCAATGAATACTTCAGCTTCAACCATAACAATACAAGAGCACACAATAGATACAAACTCAAGGTTAATCGCACCAAACTTGATTGCAGGAAATATGAGTTCAGCAACAGAGTGGTCAATGTCTGGCCTGACTCTGTAGTTTCTTCCCCAAACCCCAAAAAACTTTAACCTTAGACTATCTACTATTGACCTCACCCCTTTCCAATGTCTCTACCTGACTCTGTAGTTTCTTCCCCAAACCCCAAAAAACTTTAACCTTAGACTATCTACTATTGACCTCACCCCTTTCCTTAGAGGTCTCTAGAGGGCGTGCATAAGTGCACCAACGTGCCTACCGTCCCTGTCCTATTGTTTCTTTTATTTTTCTTATATGTACCCATTTCATGTATTCATAACTATGTATACACTTATACTTATTATCTTGTAAACAATTGACAAATCAAATAAATAAAAATAAAAATAAATAAAGTTATATGTTTAATAATAAAGACTAAGATAGCATTTTATATGCTTGAAAATTTAACACCTGTTTAATTGTTATACAGGTAATTTTAATGAGTTAAATCAATAGCAGAAATCTTTCTTCACTGCCCTTTTATTTAAAAGTACATCATTACGTTCTTCTTTCTATATTTTATTTGATGTAATCATCAAAACTATAAAACGCATCAATATAAATCCTCAACAGAGTTTATGCTGAGTTGCAGAAATGTCCTGGGATAAATTCCATAAGGAAAAGGGATATTACATAGATGTCTCTTCTTATCCACCAAAATATGTTTATATTATGGTTAATAAAAACATGTAGTCCTTAAAAGCACTGAGAAAATGACATTATCAGAACCAAATTCAGGGGCTATCTATTATTCCCTTGAAACAAATAACATATTATTTAATATAGTTTAAAAAGAAAATCAAATCACCTTTATTTTTCACTTTAGTATGAATGATACCAAAGTGAATAAAAATAGATGAAGTATTTTCGCTTTTTCCATGGAAATAGTTTCATTATTTTCACTGAAAAATATTGAACTGTTGCAGACATATCATCAGAATAAACTGCAATCTCACAGTGAGTAAATCGTGGAAATTCTTATTTGAATATTTTTTTTCTTTAGCACCTATCCCATTTCATAATTAATAAATTTTGTATAATATTTTTCTACCATGTAATACTTTGCATATTATCATTATGTGAGAGAACAGATAAGTAAGAAAAATATAGGTAATTGTACTTCTCCATATAGTCCCAAAACCACATGGAGATATTATCAAAGTATTGTTCCTTTATGTTTACATGAAAAAAAAAAATTATTTCCCTCAAACCAACTACTTCATTACCATTTCACTGTAAATAAATATAATTATTTTTAAGCACTGTGATGGAGGGAAATTGCAAAAAGCAATATATCTTAGCCTAACCAGCAAAATTCTGGAGGAGTTTGATAGCACATTTTCTAACAAACACACTTTATGAAAAGATATACAGGTAGTCTTTACTGAAAATAGTAATTGAGCCTGGCAACTCCATTGTTAAATGGAATAGTCATTTAGTCATAGAAAAAGTGTGACATCATGTGACTCTGCTGACTTGTGAGAACAATTGCAGAAATTTTAGTTGTACTTATTAAGTGTATTCCATGCAATCATTCAATACAACAATATACAATTGCCATTTATGACTTTCTACAGGCTTCCCCATTCACTTTGCTTGTCAGAAATTGGCAATGAAGATCACTAATTGCAATTACATGGCCGAGGGAAGTTGTGACCTTTGTGTTTCTTATCTGGTTTCCAAGGATCCAAATAGCAAACATATTCTGACTATTGAATGTGTTCTATGTGGGACTGTCCCTGAGGAGCATCTGAAAGTTCCAGTTGGTGCAAAATGCAGTGGCCGGCATGTGTGTTCATGTATCAACTCTCCTGCGGGAGCTGCATTGGTGCCGATTTGCTTCCAGGTGCTGTTTGTCACTTTTAAATCCCTTCATGACTTGGACCAGATTATTTGTGAGACCATCTCTTTTTGGTCACATCTATCTGATCCACTAGAGCGGGAAGGCAAGAAATGTTGTGGGTACCATCCCCTAGGGAGATACACCTGGCAGGACCTCTCTGGAACATCATTTTACCCAGAGATTAGACTGCCCCCCACTCTAATACTCTTTCGGAAGGCACTGAAGACATGCTTTTGCCAGTGGGCCTGGGGAACCTGGAGCGGGATGGAACCCATTAAATGGCTTGTATGAATGTGTGTTGTTGCCAGGGTGAAGGGTAGGGAGTTATTGTTTTATTATTTTTCTTTTTATTATCCATTTTTTTAATATGGTGTTTTTATATCTGTGTAAGCCACCTGAAGTTGCCATGTGCAAGTAGGCAGCAATATACGTTTTCATAAATAAATAAACAAACAAACAAATAAATAAATGTGCCTGCAGGGATGCTACGATGGCTGAAATTACAAGAAATAGTTGTAAGTTTCTTTGATTGGCACTGCCATAATTTTGAATAGTCAGTAAATGAGTGTTTGAGAAGTAAAGACTACCTATAAACTTTCATATAAGCTTATGCCTTTTGATAAAATGTGTTAGTCAGATCTTTTGCAATCATAAATTAAAACTGCTTCTATTGTAAGCAGGTGCGTCCCACAATCTTCCACAATTGCCTGTCCTTTTCTCAAGCAGCAGCATGGTAGAGGTGGGGGGGGGAGCTGATTCTGATAGGATGCATGACTTTCTGCCTCATCGTAGTAACAGCCTAAGCAACACTGGAGGCCTGGCAGAGTGCAAACTGTGCTCGCCACCTGTTCCATAGCCACAAGGTGAACTGTGGAACAAAGGGGCCCTTGGCTGCAAAGTTGCCTGGCTGGGGCTAGCAAGAGTATACTGAAAATATCTCCAGGCACCTGGAGAGACAAAATTCCCAGACAAAACTGGGTCAGCTGATCTGCAGGCCACGGTTAAGGGGCCGAGCAACCATGATGAGACTGGGGAAGGGAATGGCTGCATCCTGTGACGGCCACGCTCACTGCCTTCACTAGGACTTATTTTTGGGGTAGGGCATATATTAGGCTCATGCCAAAAAAATCAGACTAGGGCTTATTTTTGAGGTAGGTCGTATTTTCAGGGAAACATGTAGTTCATCTTCATCTTCCAAACATATCTGTATTTTTAGCATGGTTGTTTTGCCTTGGAAACAGTTTCTCGTGACATAATATATGACTTTAATTCATATGCAATACAGAGAAAGAATATCTCATGTATACAGTGTACGATGCTGAAAAGATAGCTTACATCTTCTTTTTCTTCTCTCTAGTGCGTTCTTGCAAGTTCAGAGTTCAAATTTTCGGATCAGCAAACTGTTGATCCATTCAGTTCTGCCAGGAATTGGTTCAGCAAGCCTGACATTGTGGACTGAGAAAGGGTGACTGGCACAAAGTGTCTTTATCAAATTTCATTCCTAATGATTCTTGAATCATCTGAACTGGAAAATCAAACTGTAATAACAGAGTTTATTCTGTTGGGACTCTCCAATGATCCACGGATACAAGATTTCCTTCTTTTCTTCTTCATGATCATATTTTTAGTCACCATCCTGGCTAATATGGTAATTATAATGGTGATCAGGTCTGAGCTTCATCCTCAGACCCCCATGTTCTTCTTTCTCAGACATTTAGCTTTTATTGACATTTGCTATTCCTCAGTCACTGTTCCAAAAATGCTGGCAAACTTTATCCAAAAGCAGAAAACTATTTCCCGGGAAGGATGCATTGCACAGATTGCCTTCTTTTTCCAAATTGCTGGTGCAGAAGTGTTCATCCTGTCAGCAATGGGTTATGACCGATACGTGGCTATATGTCACCCGCTGCACTCCAGCAGATACTTGACAAAAGAGGTATGCAATAAAATGGTGGGTGGTGCTTGGCTCCTGGGTTTCGTTCATTCCATAGCCAATGCCCTTCCTTTGCTAAATCTCAATTTTTGCAGCAACAATGTCATTAAACACTATACTTGTGATCTTCCTCCACTTTTGGCTTTGTCTTGTACAGAGACTCTCACTAATTACATTATTCTTCTAATATTTGTGTTTGCATTAGGTTTTAGCTCATTTCTTTTCACTCTGGTCTCTTACATTCGCATCATTTCAACCATCCTGAAAATTAAATTATCACAAGGTAGGCAAAAAGCTTTCTCCACATGTAGCTCCCATCTTATTGTTGTGGGTTTATTTTATTTTACATCTTTTTTTCACTATATAAAGCCAAGTTCAGAATCACTCATCGATCTGGACAAAGTAATCTCTATTCAATATAGCATTTTAACTCCAATGTTAAACCCTATCATTTACAGTCTGAAAAACAAAGAGATCAGATCAGTCCTATTGAAAATGTTTGGAAAATGGAGGCCCATTCCTCATGCCTGAAATATTTTTAGTTCATTATAACTACATAGTTGCAATCCCAGTAGCCATATCATAAAAGGTTTAACAATTTAGCCTGGTTTCAGGGCAGCCTCCCTATCTCCCAATGGCAACTTCTTATTTGGGGGCTGGTATAATATTATGTAATATTGAATAAGAGAACCAAGATACTGGAGACTAAAATGTATAATAATGTATTCAATAATGTATTTAAAACCACCTGAAAAAGAAATTTAATGCATATGGATACAAAAATTGAGATAGATATCTTTTATTGTATTGATAGTTTTTATTTTTTTTAATAAACTCCCATTTAAAATGTATTTTTTTAAAAATTGGTTCTACCAATTGCATATCCATGTATTTCTATCTATCTATCTATCTATCTATCTATCTATCTATCTATCTATCTATCTATCTATCTATCTATCTATCATCTATCTATCTTATATGTCAACTCATAAAATATACACTATATCTTTATATCTCTATCTATCTCTATCTATCTATCTATCTATCTATCTATCTATTCATCTATCTATCTATCTATCTATCTATCTATCTATCTATCTATCTATCTATCTATCTATCTATCTGTATTTCCCCCAAATCTAATTTCTAAACACACACACATACAAAAATACAAGCATACAGTACATAAACACATGCTGTAAATAGATGATGATGAAGATGAAGAGGAGGAGGAGGAGGAGAAGGAAGGGATAGATGGATGGATGGATGGATGGATGGATAGATAGATAGATAGATAGATAGATAGATAGATAGATAGATAGATAGATAGACAGACAGACAGACAGACAGACAGACAGACAGACAGACAGACAGACAGACAGACAGACAATCGAACTGGTTATTTGCAATATCAAATAAATTATATTGCATATATTTTATACTTTAATGTGATCTGCATACTAATCTGGGAAGTTGGAATCTCTCATTTAATATCAGGTACTGCTTAGAAACTCTATTAACTTTACATATCACGATAGCTGTCATCAACAACATTTTGGGAATATGTTGCATATTTTCATCATGAAGCTATTTTTCAGTTGCAGCTAGTTTTGCTGTCCTGATATAATTTTTTTAGTCCTAATTCACACAATTTGATTCACACTGAAAATTCTACACAAAGATTAACTGTCCATTTTATGTATGCTTTGTGAAGATATTTAAAGCATAAATTACAAATGCTCTAAAATATATTCTTTGTCATATAATGACAATGATAAAGACCAATGCTCCTTTTAAATTATTTATTGAATACTGTTTTGCTTATATCATGAAAGAATCTTTCTCAGAGATTGAATTTTGCTTTGAAATTAAAACTCAAAAAATCCTCATCGTGCCCTTGATTGCACCAAATTATGACAGCAAGACAGTAAGAAGGATATGAAAAGGCATGAAAGGTACAAAAATATGAAGAGTTCAATTCATATATGTAGAAACTGTATAAGATTGCTTACTTTTTCATCGAATGTTAAATTGATGGAGTCTGTTAATTTGGGTTAGCTCATTTCAATTTTAGATTTTTTAAAAAAAGTTATATATGATTTATTTTTATTTTTCTAAGTCATAAAGTTTAATTGGAGTTGGCAATATGGAGATCTCCAAGGAAATTATTAAATGCATCCTTTTCCAACCTTAACCCCCACCCTACCATTTTAGTCTTCCAAAGCAGAGTTCCCCAATCTTTGCAGATTGGCAGTGGGGAGATGAATGGTTCTGTGTAAGCAATAGGCAAGCATGCACTCATGTAAATGGAGCATGTATATATGCATTCATCCACTGCTCATGCATGTGAAGATGTGCATGCTCATGTCTGCTCACCATTTCCATTCTGAATGGCTTAAGGCCTGGTAGTGGGCTGCAGCACAGGTATTGGAGATCTCTGTTCTAAAGAGCTTTGAAGATCTAGATTCCCCTTGGCATAGGGCTAGAATGGCAGGTTGCACTGTAAGGATATTTGGTCTGGTCCCCAAAGAAAAAACAATGTTTTATTCATATTTTATGGATTGGACTGAGCCAGCTAGAGTATGAGATACAGTCATATAAAACCTGTAAATAAATAAATTGATTAAAATAAACGTAACATCTCTTTTCCTGGCTATAACACTTGCAATAAAAATACTAAATTGCCCAATAATTGCACAAAAATTAGTTATTATGTGAATTCCTTTGAAAACCTGAGTGTTTGACTACATGTAAAAAACAACCTAATTCCTTTTAGCCTACATTCAATCTGCAATAACATGTGTTTTCTGAGCTATATTGTCCAAAATTATAAGGGTTTAAAGTGAAAGAAAGAAAAAGATAAATGCTTTAACAAACATCTCTTTTACTGGAATCAGTGGCAAAATTATTTTAATTTCTACTTCGACCATGTTAAATTAGAGAGATTCCAAAGGTAATCCAGGTTGATTTTCTCCTAGAGACCATTGAAAATTCTTACTAGCCATTCCATGTTTTGTGTCTGAGAAATTTCACAAGTCTGAACCTAGCTATCATGTTATGTTATATGAAATTGGAAGCTGAAGCTGTACTGCTGAGAGCTTCAGCTGGTGGGGACTTTGGGAGTCTGATTTGTTTTTCGCTATTCCCACCATAGTGAATTTATTACTATCACAAAGGATTAGAACATCTTCTCAATTGTTATCTCAATGATGTCATAACTTTCAACAGTTGTTGAATGAATGAATGTAAGATAAGAACTAATGATACACTATAGGTGAAAAACCTGGAACATAATGGTTATATATAGAGAGAGTATAATTCTCGTTCAATCTTCTCAGTGCCAATGCACCTGTTGCAACAATGTTGTCCATTAACCAAATAACCAATACTTTGTTCCAGTTACAGAAGAAAATATGAAAATATGTATCTTGATGGAACAATTAGCTCTGACCATGAACCTGTTAGCTTAGCAAAAGAGTTGAAATCAAAGTCAGAAGCTAGCATAAATGGGCCTTCTGTTTTCCAACACTGGGTTTCCCATTAGTGTGGTAATCCAAGAAAATTTACTCATCTTCTTCCAAATCAAATATGTATTGGAGTCTCTCTTGACATGTAAAAGACATGTAACTTATGAACTTATCAGACTTTTACTATTAATTTACTCTTATCATTATGTTACATAAAACTAATATCATTGCATTCTAAATTTTGTCATGAATGTAGTTAGTATACACCATTTCTATTGTAACTGCACTATCAAAAATGCAAAAGTACAAGACACAGTATATTGGAAGGGCCATTGATTGCAACCTTATTTGATTATCATTGCAGATGAATCAAGGTTCAGCTACTTGAACTATATGTGCTGCAGTGGCAGTTGATTGGAAATTAACTAACCTTTCTAATTAGATCACATCAAAATAACTTTGTAACCATCATAAATATGAATCAGTTGCCATGCATCCAAATTTTGATTATGTAGCCATGAGGATGCAGCAATTGTGTGAAAAACAGTCATAAATTTTGTCAATTTTGTCAGTGTCGTAACTTTGAATGGTCACTAAATGAATTGTTGTAAGTTGAGGACTACCTGTATTTAGATAGTAGAGTTAGTTTGAAAATCTTTTAATTTGGAGCATCTGCTAAACTTTATTTTTTAAAAAAACTAGTTAAATATGACTCAAAAAGATAACAAGTCAAAAAGTGTATGATCACTTTGATACAGAGTTTAGATGAGCATTAAATACCCAACCAAGGGATTTTCAGTTAAAGAAAAATATTAAATTTACATCAAATGTTAGAGAAAAATGGCATGAGGCATGTATAGTTCATTTTCTTAAAACTGGTGGAAATGCTATGAACAGATCATTATTTTATATGTAATCACAACATTGCAAATCTCAATGTTTTAGAAAACGATTTATAATATAACTAAATAAATCTTAAAAGTTGAATTCCAACTTCGAGCTGAGATATTTTTATTACATTTTGTGAAATTACATAAACCTACAAAATACACTGAATTCATTTTGTAATTTAAACAATACCTTTTACACAGTGGTAGAATTCAAATAATGTAACTGTTGATTAATTGGTTTTCTGCCCTAATGACTGGCTGGATGGGCATGTGAATGGGTGGGAATGGCCAACTTGATATCACTCATGTCAAGAGGCACCTTGCCTCACCTGGCCTGACTTCACCTTGCCTGGTCACTATCCTTGCCTCCGAGCCACTCTTCTCAAAGGCCTCAACGTATCTATAGTCCTGTTATTTGTTGTTCACCTTTTTCCAACTTTATTATCTGAATCCTGCTGATATATAAAAGGACTTGGAATAAACAAATAAACCAAAGTTTGGTGCTACTTTTATTTATTTCAGAAACAAAATAATATAGCACATATTCTGCCATACAATAAACCTCTTAGATCCAGAAATGTATTACACCACCTTCAGTTATATAAATAAATGTACTTAGATGCTCCTTATAATTGGTGATCAGCCTCACATGTTATCGTGTGGAAATGTGGAGACATTCCTCCATAGTGAATTGACAGTATCATTTGCCCAATCTAACCAAAGCAATCACAATAAAGAAACAACAAATGTGATGGAGCTGATTCCAGGCAACTTTTTAATGAGATTTTATTATTCAGTATAAACTGAAATTCATATTTTTAATGATTCATTTGGTTTTGACTGTGTTCCAATATTAAGTTTTAATTATATTCCTTTGAGGAAAGGCAATCTTTAAATTTCCATGAATGTGTAACCATGCATCCATCCATCATCTTTGGGATTTCTATGGAATCTCTTTGCTGTGTGTGATTATGATTAATTCCTTTACTTAAAAATCACTTGCAAATGCATAAAAATTTGCATAAGGCAAATGCATACATGTTATTCATTTGACAAAGGGTTATATATAATTCAAATAAATACTTGCATAATTTTGCCCAGGGGAAGAGTTGAGCAAAATAAAACAAGGTAACTCCTTCTATATCCTAAATAAAAGATTCAAATTTTGATTACAGATTAAGGCAATAACAAATGAATTTGTAATGGCACACATACACTTCTGCCTGAAGGAAAAGACTATCACTGACTCACAATTTTTACAGTTATAAAAGATGTTTGGAGTTTTACCCAAGCAATCTTTTAAAACGTTTCTTCTGAACTGACTCAAATATTTGCATGCAGTCATTTGCTGGAAAAATGTCACAATCCAAATATTTATATTCTTTCTGGCCCAAAGATCATAATTTTTTTTTTTTGATTTGATATAATTTATGCCTTCCAGGCAAAAACAATTGCCCAAATGTTATTTTTTCAGATCATTCAATATAAATGTTCAAAAATAAATTCAACAGGATGGCTCATTTTAAAGGAGAATTGTCCTCAGTCTTAAAGAAAACACACTTGAAATTACTGGCCTTCTCTGATCAGAGGGACTAGTCTTAAAGGAACAGAGGAAGAGCTGCTACTACCAGGAAGTGAAGCAAGCATCCAGGGAAGCAAGGCAAGTGGATGGAGGCTGAGGTGGGGGGTGGGGCAGGCCAAGTTAAGTGAGAGCAGGCTGAGGCAAACAGGTCAAGGCCAAGGCAATTGGGAACAGGTTGAGGTGAATGGGAGCAGGCCAAGGAGGGTGGGCAGAGACCAAGGCAAGTGGGTAGAGGCTGAGGTGAATGGAGCAGCCCTGGCCTCCATTTCATTGATGGTGAAACAGAGGCCAGGGAGTGTCATGCACATCAATCCAGAACTCATTTCTTGGCTACAGAGGTCTTTCCTGAAGGCACATAGGCTCCTGCTGGGAGGGGCTGTTGGTGCTGCCACCATGAGGTAAGACAGTGGAAGACATCCCCTGAAAATAAGAACTAATGCCTCTTTTGGAGGAAAAAAATAAGACTGGGTCTTATTTTGGGGAAACAGTACTATCCCATCCAAGAGTATAGATGAAAAGTCCTCAGAGCCAAGGGTTGCTAATAGTCAGCTACTCAGTCAGACAATCTTGTGTGTCAGTGTTGAAGAGCAGTGGAATAACCTGAGGTGAACATGGAGCGAACTTCAGCTTTTTCTTTATTGAAACAATAAAGGCTTGCCACAGCTGCCACACTAACAAGGCAGCCAGCTGGTGGACATGCAGCTGATGCCGTTTGACAGCTCCCTTTATAGCCAGCTGTCAAACGGCATCAGCCAATAGGAACGGTCTGTGTTCCCGCTGGAAACACGGACCGGAGTGAAGACTTCAGCTCAGTCTTTTCCGAACACCACACTCCTTTCCCTAGAACGGAGCATGCATAGTCCTTCAGATAACTCAGGCACTTGCACAGGTGGCCAGATCTTCTAGGCTCTGACAGAGCTGCTGCTGGAAGGAACTTCTCTGCTTGTTGGGCATCTTCTGGTGCCAATGAAACTGGTGTCTTGGCTTCAGGCAGCTCTGGGTGAGGGACCGATGACTACTTAGGTAGGCTTGCATTCCTGTCAGGTTCGCGGGGAAGTTTCTTCGGTGCCAAAGGTTTCTCTGTTGCAGGAACATCTGAGGGCCATCTGCAGATGAACTCCAATGCCTTCTAAGTTGATTGATATGGTGGCACCAAATGCGCCCGTCTTGCAGTTGGACCCTGTAAGACTTAGGACCGGTTACTGCCACAATCTGTCCAGGCATCCACAAAGGGTGTCCCGTATAGTTCGGGCATAGACCTGGTCATTCTCAGCAAATTCCCTGCCTGGCTATTTGATCCTAGGGGGCATGACTGGGGCATAATATGGGTGGAGTCTGTCTAAAGTGGTCCTCAGATGTCTACCCATGAGAAGTTCAGCTGGAGACCTATTAGTGGTGGCACAGGGAGTTGTGTGCTAGGTTAGCAGATACTTAGCGAGCCCAGAGGGCCAATCTATTGGCCCAAGCCTTCCAGGACCTCCTTAGCAGATCTGACTGCCCTTTCAGCCAAGCCATTACTGGCAGGATGGAAAAGGAGCTGGTGCATGCCTGATTCCCAGGTTAGCTAGGAAGACCTCAAACTCACAGGAAGTAAACTGGAGGCCATTATCAGACACGATGGTGTGAGGAGGCCATGGGTAGCGAATATCCTTGATAGAGCCTTAGTGATGGCTTCTGAGGTTGTGGTGGACATCAAGGTCAGCTCTACCCATTTAGAAAAACAATCAACCATCACCAGGAATGTACACCCATGAAAAGGGCCAGCCAGATCAATATGCACCGGGACCAAGGGGTCCCAGAATCTTCCCACCTGCCTTGAGTGGATGTGTGTGGAGCAGGTCTGGTAACTTGGCATGGCTGACAAGCATTCACCCAACTTGTAATCTGAGCATCCATGCCTGGCCATCAGACATAACTGCAAGCTAGGGCCTTCATTCCTGACAATGCCGGGATGCCCTCATGAAGGACCTTTAAAACTGAGGCTTGCAACTTGGAAGGGATAACTACCCTAGTTCCCCAAAGTAAACAGCCTTGCAAAGAAGACAGTTCTTGCTGGCGAGTTTTGAAAGGCATGAATTCAGGGGCATAAGGAATTGCAGGCCAACCCTTCCCACCCAGTCAAGGACTTGGGCGCGATTACCTTGTCCCTGGCAGAGTGGGCAGGCGATGGTCAAGGGTGGTGATGGGAAGTTTGAGATCGCTGATCAGGAACACAGCATTAGTTGGTGCAGGATCCTCCACAGGAACAGGCAGGGGACAGCGACTCTTGCCAGCTCGATGAACCAGTGTATAGGAATAGGCAGTTCTTGCTGGCAAGTTTTGAAAGGCAATAATGAAGTGAAGTCCCACCTGGTCATCCTTGGAGACAAAATCTGAGGAGTTTGTCTATCGCCTGATAGAAGACCTAACAGAGGCTTGTGATCCATAACCAATTCGAAATGGTGTCCATATAGAAACTCATGGAATTTTTTGACAGAAGCAAACTGCAGCCAAAGCCTCCTTGTCAATTTGTTAGTTGCACTCAGCTGAGGAAAAAGTTCTGGAGAAAAAAGGCAATGGGTGCCTCAGAACCATTAGAAACAATCTATGACTTAAATGGCACCTATGCCAAAAGGAGAACCGTCTGCTACTAAAACTAAAGGTAAATGCTCATTAAATTGGATCAGAACAGCATCGGATGTAAGCAATGATTTAACTGCACAGAAAGCATGGGCTTCTTAGGTCCCCAGTGCCAGGGGGATTGCTTATCCAAGAGTCTGTGCAGAGGCTCTGCAACAAAGTTTTATGTGGCAGAAATGAAGCGCTAAAAATAAATTGATTAAAATAAACGGTCTGTAACATCTTCTTTGGTTGCTCCTGGCTATAACACTTGCAAGGAAAATACTAAATTGCCCAATAATTGCACAAAAATTAGTTATTATGTGAATTCCTTTGAAAACCTGAGTGTTTGACTACATGCTAAAAAACAACCTAATTCCTTTTAGCCTACATTCAATCTGCAATAACATGTGTTTTCTGAGCTATATTGTCCAAAATTATAAGGGTTTAAAGTGAAAGAAAGAAAAAGATAAATGCTTTAACAAACATCTCTTTTACTGGAATCAGTGGCAAAATTATTTTAATTTCTACTTCGACCATGTTAAATTAGAGAGATTCCAAGGTAATCCAGGTTGATTTTCTCTAGAGACCATTGAAAATTCTTACTAGCCATTCCATGTTTTGTGTCTGAGAAATTTCACAAGTCTGAACCTAGCTATCATGTTATGTTATATGAAATTGGAAGCTGAAGCTGTACTGCTGAGAGCTTCAGCTGGTGGGGACTTTGGGAGTCTGATTTGTTTTCGCTATTCCCACCATAGTGAATTTATTACTATCACAAAGGATTAGAACATCTTCTCAATTGTTATCTCAATGATGTCATAACTTTCAACAGTTGTTGAATGAATGAATGTAAGATAAGAACTAATGATACACTATAGGTGAAAAACCTGGAACATAATGGTTATATATAGAGAGTATAATTCTCGTTCAATCTTCTCAGTGCCAATGCACCTGTTGCAACAATGTTGTCCATTAACCAAATAACCAATACTTTGTTCCAGTTACAGAAGAAAATATGAAAATATGTATCTTGATGGAACAATTAGCTCTGACCATGAACCTGTTAGCTTAGCAAAGAGTTGAAATCAAAGTCAGAAGCTAGCATAAATGGGCCTTCTGTTTTCCAACACTGGGTTTCCCATTAGTGTGGTAATCCAAGAAAATTTACTCATCTTCTTCCAAATCAAATATGTATTGGAGTCTCTCTTGACATGTAAAAGACATGTAACTTATGAACTTATCAGACTTTTACTATTAATTTACTCTTATCATTATGTTACATAAAACTAATATCATTGCATTCTAAATTTTGTCATGAATGTAGTTAGTATACACCATTTCTATTGTAACTGCACTATCAAAAATGCAAAAGTACAAGACACAGTATATTGGAAGGGCCATTGATTGCAACCTTATTTGATTATCATTGCAGATGAATCAAGGTTCAGCTACTTGAACTATATGTGCTGCAGTGGCAGTTGATTGGAAATTAACTAACCTTTCTAATTAGATCACATCAAAATAACTTTGTAACCATCATAAATATGAATCAGTTGCCATGCATCCAAATTTTGATTATGTAGCCATGAGGATGCAGCAATTGTGTGAAAAACAGTCATAAATTTTGTCAATTTTGTCAGTGTCGTAACTTTGAATGGTCACTAAATGAATTGTTGTAAGTTGAGGACTACCTGTATTTAGATAGTAGAGTTAGTTTGAAAATCTTTTTAATTTGGAGCATCTGCTAAACTTTATTTTTAAAAAACTAGTTAAATATGACTCAAAAAGATAACAAGTCAAAAAGTGTATGATCACTTTGATACAGAGTTTAGATGAGCATTAAATACCCAACCAAGGGATTTTCAGTTAAAGAAAAATATTAAATTTACATCAAATGTTAGAGAAAAATGGCATGAGGCATGTATAGTTCATTTTCTTAAAACTGGTGGAAATGCTATGAACAGATCATTATTTTATATGTAATCACAACATTGCAAATCTCAATGTTTTAGAAAGCGATTTATAATATAACTAAATAAATCTTAAAAGTTGAATTCCAACTTCGAGCTGAGATATTTTTATTACATTTTGTGAAATTACATAAACCTACAAAATACACTGAATTCATTTTGTAATTTAAACAATACCTTTTACACAGTGGTAGAATTCAAATAATGTAACTGTTGATTAATTGGTTTTCTGCCCTAATGACTGGCTGGATGGGCATGTGAATGGGTGGGAATGGCCAACTTGATATCACTCATGTCAAGAGGCACCTTGCCTCACCTGGCCTGACTTCACCTTGCCTGGTCACTATCCTTGCCTCGAGCCACTCTTCTCAAAGGCCTCAACGTATCTATAGTCCTGTTATTTGTTGTTCACCTTTTTCCAACTTTATTATCTGAATCCTGCTGATATATAAAAGGACTTGGAATAAACAAATAAACCAAAGTTTGGTGCTACTTTTATTTATTTCAGAAACAAAATAATATAGCACATATTCTGCCATACAATAAACCTCTTAGATCCAGAAATGTATTACACCACCTTCAGTTATATAAATAAATGTACTTAGATGCTCCTTATAATTGGTGATCAGCCTCACATGTTATCGTGTGGAAATGTGGAGACATTCCTCCATAGTGAATTGACAGTATCATTTGCCCAATCTAACCAAAGCAATCACAATAAAGAAACAACAAATGTGATGGAGCTGATTCCAGGCAACTTTTTAATGAGATTTTATTATTCAGTATAAACTGAAATTCATATTTTTAATGATTCATTTGGTTTTGACTGTGTTCCAATATTAAGTTTTAATTATATTCCTTTGAGGAAAGGCAATCTTTAAATTTCCATGAATGTGTAACCATGCATCCATCCATCATCTTTGGGATTTCTATGGAATCTCTTTGCTGTGTGTGATTATGATTAATTCCTTTACTTAAAATCACTTGCAAATGCATAAAAATTTGCATAAGGCAAATGCATACATGTTATTCATTTGACAAAGGGTTATATATAATTCAAATAAATACTTGCATAATTTTGCCCAGGGGAAGAGTTGAGCAAAATAAAACAAGGTAACTCCTTCTATATCCTAAATAAAAGATTCAAATTTTGATTACAGATTAAGGCAATAACAAATGAATTTGTAATGGCACACATACACTTCTGCCTGAAGGAAAAGACTATCACTGACTCACAATTTTACAGTTATAAAAGATGTTTGGAGTTTTACCCAAGCAATCTTTTAAAACGTTTCTTCTGAACTGACTCAAATATTTGCATGCAGTCATTTGCTGGAAAAATGTCACAATCCAAATATTTATATTCTTTCTGGCCCAAAGATCATAATTTTTTTTTGATTTGATATAATTTATGCCTTCCAGGCAAAAACAATTGCCCAAATGTTATTTTTTCAGATCATTCAATATAAATGTTCAAAAATAAATTCAACAGGATGGCTCATTTTAAAGGAGAATTGTCCTCAGTCTTAAAGAAAACACACTTGAAATTACTGGCCTTCTCTGATCAGAGGGACTAGTCTTAAAGGAACAGAGGAAGAGCTGCTACTACCAGGAAGTGAAGCAAGCATCCAGGAAGCAAGGCAAGTGGATGGAGGCTGAGGTGGGGGTGGGGCAGGCCAAGTTAAGTGAGAGCAGGCTGAGGCAAACAGGTCAAGGCCAAGGCAATTGGGAACAGGTTGAGGTGAATGGGAGCAGGCCAAGGAGGGTGGGCAGAGACCAAGGCAAGTGGGTAGAGGCTGAGGTGAATGGGAGCAGCCCCCCTGGCCTCCATTTCATTGATGGTGAAACAGAGGCCAGGGAGTGTCATGCACATCAATCCAGAACTCATTTCTTGGCTACAGAGGTCTTTCCTGAAGGCACATAGGCTCCTGCTGGGAGGGGCTGTTGGTGCTGCCACCATGAGGTAAGACAGTGGAAGACATCCCCTGAAAATAAGAACTAATGCCTCTTTTGGAGGAAAAAAATAAGACTGGGTCTTATTTTGGGGGAAACAGTACTATCCCATCCAAGAGTATAGATGAAAAGTCCTCAGAGCCAAGGGTTGCTAATAGTCAGCTACTCAGTCAGACAATCTTGTGTGTCAGTGTTGAAGAGCAGTGGAATAACCTGAGGTGAACATGGAGCGAACTTCAGCTTTTTCTTTATTGAAACAATAAAGGCTTGCCACAGCTGCCACACTAACAAGGCAGCCAGCTGGTGGACAACAGCTGATGCCGTTTGACAGCTCCCTTTTATAGCCAGCTGTCAAACGGCATCAGCCAATAAAAACGGTCTGTGTTCCCGCTGGAAACACGGACCGGAGTGAGAGCTTCAGCTCAGTCTTTTCCGAACACCACACTCCTTTCCCCTAGAACGGAGCATGCATAGTCCTTCAGATAACTCAGGCACTTGCACAGGTGGCCAGATCTTCTAGGCTCTGACAGAGCTGCTGCTGGAAGGAACTTCTCTGCTTGTTGGGCATCTTCTGGTGCCAATGAAACTGGTGTCTTGGCTTCAGGCAGCTCTGGGTGAGGGACCGATGACTACTTAGGTAGGCTTGCATTCCTGTCAGGTTCGCGGGAAGTTTCTTCGGGTGCCAAAGGTTTCTCTGTTGCAGGAACATCTTGAGGGCCATCTGCAGATGAACTCCAATGCCTTCTAAGTTGATTGATATGGTGGCACCAAATGCGCCCGTCTTGCAGTTGGACCCTGTAAGACTTAGGACCGGTTACTGCCACAATCTGTCCAGGCATCCACAAAGGGTGTCCCGTATAGTTCCGGGCATAGACCTGGTCATTCTCAGCAAATTCCCTTGCCTGGCTATTTGATCCTAGGGGCATGACTGGGGCATAATATGGGTGGAGTCTGTCTAAAGTGGTCCTCAGATGTCTACCCATGAGAAGTTCAGCTGGAGACCTATTAGTGGTGGCACAGGGAGTTGTGTGCTAGGTTAGCAGATACTTAGCGAGCCTAGAGGGCCAATCTATTGGCCCAAGCCTTTCCAGGACCTCCTTAGCAGATCTGACTGCCCTTTCAGCCAAGCCATTACTGGCAGGATGGAAAGGAGCTGTAAGTGCATGCCTGATTCCCAGGTTAGCTAGGAAGACCTCAAACTCACAGGAAGTAAACTGGAGGCCATTATCAGACACGATGGTGTGAGGGAGGCCATGGGTAGCGAATATCCTTGATAGAGCCTTAGTGATGGCTTCTGAGGTTGTGGTGGACATCAAGGTCAGCTCTACCCATTTAGAAAAACAATCAACCATCACCAGGAATGTACACCCATGAAAAGGGCCAGCCAGATCAATATGCACCCGGGACCAAGGGGTCCCAGAATCTTCCCACCTGCCTTGAGTGGATGTGTGTGGAGCAGGTCTGGTAACTTGGCATGGCTGACAAGCATTCACCCAACTTGTAATCTGAGCATCCATGCCTGGCCATCAGACATAACTGCAAGCTAGGGCCTTCATTCTGACAATGCCGGGATGCCCTTCATGAAGGACCTTTAAAACTGAGGCTTGCAACTTGGAAGGGATAACTACCCTAGTTCCCCAAAGTAAACAGCCTTGCAAAGAAGACAGTTCTTGCTGGCGAGTTTTGAAAGGCATGAATTCAGGGGCATAAGGAATTGCAGGCCAACCCCTTCCCACCCAGTCAAGGACTTGGGCGATTACCTTGTCCCTGGCAGAGTGGGCAGCGATATCAAGGGTGGTGATGGGAAGTTTGAGATCGTTGATCAGGAACACAGCATTAGTTGGTGCAGGATCCTCCACAGGAACAGGCAGGGGACAGCGACTCTTGCCAGCTCGATGAACCAGTGTATAGGAATAGGCAGTTCTTGCTGGCAAGTTTTGAAAGGCACGAATGAAGTGAAGTCCACCTGGTCATCCTTGGAGACAAAATCTGAGGAGTTTGTCTATCGCCTGATAGAAGACCTAACAGAGGCTTGTGATCCATAACCAATTCGAAATGGTGTCCATATAGAAACTCATGGAATTTTTTGACAGAAGCAACTGCAGCCAAAGCCTCCTTGTCAATTTGTAGTTGCACTCAGCTGAGGAAAAAGTTCTGGAGAAAAAAGGCAATGGGTGCCTCAGAACCATTAGGCAATCTATGACTTAAAATGGCACCTATGCCAAAAGGAGAACCGTCTGCTACTAAAACTAAAGGTAAATGCTCATTAAATTGGATCAGAACAGCATCGGATGTAAGCAATGATTTAACTGCACAGAAAGCATGGGCTTCCTTAGGTCCCCAGTGCCAGGGGGATTGCTTATCCAAGAGTCTGTGCAGAGGCTCTGCAACAGAAGTTTTATGTGGCAGAAATGAAGCGTAAAAGTTAAGAAGTCCTAAAAAGGCCTGGAGCTCAGTTTTGTGTCGCGTTGAGTGACCGGTCTGTTGTTTCGATCTTCTGGTTGGTTGCTGAATTCCTCTCAGAACGGGACCCTCGCAAGAGTGAGATACAGAGAAGCCCTCGCAAAGGCGAAGTTTGGCAAAAGCAGGACCCTATCCAGGGTGAGTTTGAGCCAGCAGATGGCAGCGGAACCCTAGCCAGGGTGATTGCGGGACTCTCGCAAGAGTGATTGCAAAGCAGAAAGAAAAAAAGAACACAAGACGAAGATTTCTTTAGGTGAGGCAGCGCATCGCCTGGGGCAGATGGAATTGTCCCAGTTGAGCCTGAGACAGATGGATTGTTCAGGCTGCTAGCTTGCTCTACGCTGTCCTCTTTTATTGTGCTGAATCAAAGAAGGGGGGTGAGGGATTACAGAAAGACAAAGAAGTTACAAACTTTATCTTTGAGACCAGGCTACGTGATACAAGTAACGAACTTTCTGACTGATAAACATGTTTTACCGAATACACATCTTTTATCTGACACAGACCTCAGTGTTAATCTTATCAACTTCAGCTTCTTCCTGTCAGTTCTTTTCCTGTCAGCTTGGTGAACTTTGCTCTGAGAGGTATACGTGCTGAGCAGGATTTCTCTTATGGAAAAATACTGAGACAGAATAGCCACAATTCCTCCTTTTCTTTATTTTTGTGCTCATGATTCTAGGTAGAGTCCTTTCTCCTCCCGAGTAGTCCCACAAGGTGACAACAAACCCTTCAGTTTGTTGGTACCCTGCAGATCTAACTCATACGAGGAAAAGTCCTCATCCCCCAAATCATGGCTTGGCATAGTTAACAAAACTTCTTTGGGAGAAAAGGAGTTATTAGTGTCTATTTCTTCCTCTGACTGTTGGTCAGAGTACCATTCCAACAAAGGTTTTTGACAAGATCTTTTGATTCAATTACAGATGTGAGAAAGCTAACTGTTTTTGAGTATTGTTAACTTCATTGTCAAGTGTATTCAAACTATCAGTTTTAGATGAATCATTAAGTGTAGTTGCTAACAATGTGTAAGAAGAATTGACCAACTGTACTAATGGATTCACCTGAATATTGGGTTTTTGTAGAAAGGTTGATTTCAAATTAGGATTGGGACCAACATCATAATGAGACATAGATATAGAAAGACGAATTGTAAAAAATATTCCCTTCATCTCCTTGACCATCCCACTGACGTCCTCCCCAAGTAAACCCAACCATCCATTGTTTTTTTGTAAGTGTCTTTCCTTGTGCAGTAAAGGTGATTCTGAGTGGATTTATTCTCTGTCCACAACAAGGCCATTGAGAGCAGGGAAGATGTGCTTGAGCATGGGTAATATGAATATAGTCATTTTTGGTAGGTGCTTCCCACCAGATATGACCTGTGGATACACAACTCCATTTTTACAATATCTGTCAACTACCCCACCGCAGGCAGAATGAGAAGTACCAGTACTATGAGCAGGACAAAAATATAATCTAAAGTTGTCAGCAGGTGCTGGAGAACAGGAGCCTTGCTTGTCCCATGTATCAGCTTGTAGTTTTTGTCTGCGAATTTTTCTACTCCTGTCCCATTTCAGCAAAATCCATGAAAAGCTGAGGAAACCATGGCCATCTAGTATAATTAGTGGTAGTGTTTAAAATTTTTCCTTGAAAATCAAGGATAGTCCAGGTGTAAGTTTGAGGTTGATGTTCATTTGTAGAAGATGATTGTATGCTTCGAGGAGTGCGATGATAGCCAAATCTTGGAACAGCATGAGATGCAGACTGCTTAGAGATGGAGTTGTCAGCGATGAAGGCAGGATACCCAAGATGGCGAGCTCGAATGAGAGCTGTAGTCTTGCGATGGATGTCATCAGGGATGAGGTGACGTCTTCGCACGACAGGTGGTTTGTAGCGATCAGGAACCCAGGAAGATGAATGATGCAATATGCATTTGGTGACATCACAGGGTGGAAAGCAGCAACGAAGATGCCAGCGTAGTTTATCTCCAGGAAAAGTTGTCTCAGAATTAGCTTGAGATGGCAATGTAAGTAAAGCAGAGGATAGTGGAGGAGATGCCACTGAAGAAGTGGAAAGCAATAGAACAGTGTGATTGAAATAAGTGTGATTGTGAAAAAACTCCTAAGCAAGAATAAAAACCTATAGTAAGTGGAGTAACATGTATAGTTAAAAATATTAAACAAGGAGAATAGTAATAGTAAATAGTTATGTCAGAAGTAGGAGAAAGAAAACTACCATTGTGTTGGAAAACATAATTACACGCAGAAAGAAGATTATCTTTAAAAATAAAGGTAACAGTGTCAGCAAGAAAAGCAAAAATAGCATCAGGAGATGCCCTAAATTGAGAAAAAAGACAGGAAGTATCGATATCAGAAGAAAGATTAGAGTTAGAGTCAGGTTTGCCATGGTAAGGTCTGACACAGCGAGCAGGAACCCAAAGCACTCGATCAGGAAGTTGAACAGCAGCGTAACCTTTTCCCCAGGTAATGAGCTGTGCAGGACCTTTCCACGCAGGATCTGGAAGCTGTCTGAAATAAACAAGAGGGCGGGAAGAGGGAACTACTGGCTTAGTGAAGTGGCGAAAGCCGCTGTGGAGGGAGGAGAGCCAGTAAGATTGAGAAAGTTAAGAGTGTACAGACAAACATTTAAGATATTTTGCAACGTTGGGAGGTTCGGGGGGCCTGAGCCTTTTTTCCCCAAATGCCAATCAAGGGCTTGTTTCAAAGTTAAATGTGTTCTCTCCACAATCGCTTGCCCTTGGCTGTTGAAGGGTAAACCAAACTTATGTGTGATGGCCCACTTATGACAAAACTCAGCAAAGGGAGAACTGACATAAGCAGGACCATTATCTGTTTTGAGAATTTTTGGACATCCCAACGTTACGAATGATCGAATACAGTGATTAATAACATTTTTGTAGCCTCTCCTCTTTGCAATGTTGCTATAATAAACCCTGAATAAGTATCTACTGATACATGAATGTATTTCAGGAGCAAAGGGAGGATAATGAGTTACATCCATTTGCCATGTATCACAGGCTTGAGTACCCCTAGGATTAACACCTTCAGGGATACCTTTGGCCTGCAGGCTACATGTTGGACATTGTTGAATTATTGCTGTGGCTTCTTGATATGTAATTCCAAATTGTCATACCAGGGCTTTCCTGTTTTGATGAAAATAATCATGACTCTCCCCAGGTGAAAGCTGTTGGAGAAGGGGAGAGAGGCCATAATTTTACAAGCCTCATCTGCCATATGATTGCCTTCTGCTAGAAATCCAGGCAATTGCTGATGACTTCTGATATGAGCTACAAATAAAGGTTTCCTCGCTTTTCAACAGTGTCTGAAGCTGTAAAAAAGTTTCATTAGAGAGGAGGGGTAACAGGAGAAATATATGCATCAAAAATATGAGCAACCATCTGAGTAACATACATACTATCAGATATTACATTTAAAGATTGTTGTGAAAAAAGAGACAACGCCAATAAGAAAGCAGCTAATTCAGCTTGTTGTGCTGATGATTGTGAAGTAGTTAAGCGTTTATGCCATTGAGCATTTTCATACCATGTACATGCTCCAATATTTTTTGAACCATCAGTAAAGACAGTTAAGCCTTCCTTCAATGGCTGTTGGACAAAAGGTGATTGTAAAACAAAAGGAACTGTCCTCAACACCTGCAATCGTGAATCAGAGGGAAGGTGGCACGACACTTGGCCACACCAATCTTCCAACGCATCCTGCAGTGTTGTGGAAGTCTGAAAAAGAGGTTCCCATTGAGTGATCTTAAAAGGAATATACAATGTAAAAATATCCATTCCCATTAGAGCTTTGGTTCTCTTACGCCCTTTTTCTATAAGAGAAGCCATTTGCGCTGCTCTAGTAAAAATAGATGTTTTTGGTGTGTGGTAGATGTAACCATTCCAAGATATGAAGATTTTTTGCATTTGATATTTGAACAATTATTGCAGTCAGTAGTTGATGAGTAGAAAGGATAGCAAGAGAAGGTGGTTAAAGACAGGAAAGGTCGGGCCCAGTTTATGGTACCCAGATATTGCTGAAGTTGAACCAAGGTGGGTTGAGAAAACAGAGACAGAGAGTTTTACTCAGAAAAGCGATGGGCTGGTATTGCCCCTCCCTTTCTCTGATATTTTGGTGGAATCAATCTATGTTCTCTGAAAAGAGCAGCCCACTTGGGGTCGCCCTCTCATTTCTTTTTTCTTTGCTACTTTCTTGTTTACTTTCAAACAAACATCCAGAATTCCCTCATTGCATTCACAGACATACACATCCTTCTCATTTTTAGCTTCCCACTCTTGTCTTCTCAAGTACATCAGAAATTGTGGAAAAGCAGAACAATAGAGTAGCAAGACATTATTTACATAGTATTGACACATGGTAGAGTTTTAGCAAAAGATTCCATTAATCAATAATGAGTTTTGTGTTAAGTTGAGACATAAGATCACGGCCCCACAGGTTGAACAGACACAACAGAGAAGTTATAAAAGACAGTTAAATGATTTGTTCTAAGATGGAACACACTGAGAATAAGAATGAAAAATCTGTGGGGTCCTTGAAGAATTTTGTTAAAAGACAAAGAAGGTTGAGAAGGACCTTTCTCATGATGGGATAACCCCTGCCCCCATCTGAATCTCATCCTGTGGAGTACGGGATGGCTCCCTGACAAAGAAGATGGTCCAGGGTAACAGCTTGAGGAAGGCCAGCTGTTGCAACAGATTGAACTGCTAAGCGATAGTCATTGTGCCAAGCAGCAAGTTGAGAAGATGTCAGAGAAAAGAATCCTTTAATCAGTGCCTTCTGAAAGGTATTACGAACAGGCAAGGAGGCAGGAGAATCAGTGGAGTTGATAGGGTTAACATCAGGAATGTGAGGTGGGTTGTAGGGAGGAGGGGAGGAGGGGAAGAAGTGTCAGGATATGGAGGTGGTAAGGAAGAAATTGTAGAAGTTTTTGAATGAGAAGAAGGGGAATCAGAGGAAACAGGAGAAAGAGAATTTTCAGGAAGACTAGAAGATGGATAAACAATTGTTATAGCAGCCATTATTGCTCTCCAAGAGATAAGTATATCCATGGGAGCTCTGGGAATTTCATGTAAATATTTTCCTAATTTTTCCCATTGAGAATGGCTAAGAGTTCCAGCAGATGGATAGGCTGGACAGTGTGCCTCAATATAAATTATAAATTTATTTAAAGATTTCTTGAAATTGGGTACACAGTTGTACCATTAATTTTCTGAAAGGAATTAGCCTTCTTCACTAGACTATAAAGTTCGTCCCTGTGCCCTGACGAAACTTGAGAAAGTGAGGAGCCCATTACTTACGATTCGTGACGAAACCTATGCCAGGTGCGTAGCAATGGGAGTGAAGGCGATGCACCTCTAGCCAGAAGTCACACCTTGGAACCAGAAAGTCGAAGAGATCCCGGACAAATCAAGGGATCCCGGACGAGCCCCAGCTGTCGCGTTGAGCGACCGGTCTGTTGTTTCGATCTTCTGGTTGATTGCTGAATTCCTCTCAGAACGGGACCCTCGCAAGAGTGAGATACAGAGAAGCCTCGCAAGGGCGAAGTTTGGCAAAAGCAGGACCCTATCCAGGGTGAGTTTGAGCCAGCAGATGGCAGCGGAACCCTAGCCAGGGTGATTGCGGGACTCTCGCAAGAGTGATTGCAAAGCAGAAAGAAAAAGAACACAAGACAAAGATTTCTTTAGGTGAGGCAGCGCATCGCCTGGGGCAGATGGAATTGTCCCAGTTGAGCCTGAGACAGATGGATTGTTCAGGCTGCTAGCTTGCTCTACGCTGTCCTCTTTTATTGTGCTGAATCAAAGAAGGGGGGTGAGGGATTACAGAAAGACAAAGAAGTTACAAACTTTATCTTTGAGACCAGGCTACGTGATACAAGTAACGAACTTTCTGACTGATAAACATGTTTTACCGAATACACATCTTTTATCTGACACAGACCTCAGTGTTAATCTTATCAACTTCAGCTTCTTCCTGTCAGTTCTTTTCCTGTCAGCTTGGTGAACTTTGCTCTGAGAGGTATACGTGCTGAGCAGGATTTCTCTTATGGAAAAATACTGAGACAGAATAGCCACAGTTTTGTTAGTTGGTGTGGGTGCCTCGTGAATAGCCCTTACTTTGGATTTGATTGGGTGAATACCAGAGGTGTCAATTCTGTAACCCAAAAATTCTACTTGTGGGGTGGCAATAGTGCACTTCTCTTTCTTTAACTTAAGACCATGCTTCCTAAAATGATCGAGGACTCCTCTGACTCTTTGCAGTAACTGAGACTTGTCAGGGGCCGATATTAAAATGTCATCAAAATACGGAATTATACCCAGTAATCTTTGAAGAAGTCTTTCCATTAAAGATTGGAAAATTCCTGGGGCCACACTTACGCCAAATTGGAGGCACCTACATTTAAAAGCGCCCCGTGTGTTACAATAGTTTGTAGTTCAGCGGCTGTGTCATCAACAGGGAACTGTTGATAGGCCTGTGACATGTCTAATTTCGCGAAAATGGTTCCTGGCTCAAAAGAATGTAGTAAGTGCTGGATAACAGGGACTGGATAAGCGCTGATTTGTAAATATTTATTCAATGAGGTCTTGTAATCTGCACAGATTCTTAAGCTACCATCTTTCTTCAGGGGTGTCACTATTGTGGTTTCCCATTTTGCGAAGTCCACAGGCTCTAATACACCCTGTTTAATTAATTTGTCAAGCTCCATGTCTAATTTGGGGCAGATTGCAAAAGGTACCCTTTGAGGCTTTAAATGGATTGGCACTGCCAGAGGGTCCAGGTTGAAAAATATTGAGGTTCCTGAGTAACAGCCCAGCCCCTCACTGAACACATCATCATAGTCATTAAACAAGGTGTCCACTTCAGCATTTGCAATAGAGTGGATTCCACTTATATGGAGGCCAAGGGCAGGGAACCAGTCTAACCTCAACAGGCTAGGGAGGGCACCATCCACTACCCCTAAAGGCAAGTGACCTTTAAAATTTTGAAATTGAATAAAAAAACTTGCCTTTTCCGATGACTGGGATGGTTCTGCCTTGGTAGTCACATAGGGTTAACTGGCAGCCGTGAAGCCTCTTCTTAGCCATTCTGGGAAGCAGTTGTTTCAAGGTGCTCCATGAGATGATGGACAGTACTGAGCCTGTGTCAACCTCCATCCTTCAAGGTTTCCTTCTATAGAAACAAAAACACTGATTTTGTTAGAACCTTTGTTAGCTTGGCTTGATAGCAGGTGAAGCAGTCTTCAATTTTGTTTTTGGAAATGCTGAGTTGTCTGAGGCATTTGGGCAAAAGTCTTTCCTGCTTGACAGATCCTGGCTAAATGACCCTTCCTCTGGCATTTTAGACAAATGGCATTCCTGAACTTGCAGGATGCCCTGAGGTGGTGTCCTCCACAGCTTAGACAAATGGGCTGAGACCGTGGAGGTTGATTGGGGGTTGGCCTGTTCTCCCTTTGACTGGTTTTTTGCTGCCTGAGGCGATTTACATCATTAGCCTCTTCATAGCCTTCTTCTGTGGAGGCTTTATCATAATGGATGGCTGAGCTGCTCTGGCTAATTGGATTTCCCTGAATTTCTGCTGCTGAAAGTGCTGATAGTTCAGCAGCTTGAGACTCTTCAATTACTAATTTAAGGGTTAAATCCCTTTTAGCCAATAGATGCTTTTGTAGCATTAAATCCCTGACTCCACAAACTAGTTGGTCTAATAACATGTCCTCCAGATAGTCTCTAAAACCACAGTGCAAGGCAGCTGTTCATAGGGCAGCCATGTACCCACTAATAGTCTCTCCCTCAGCCTGAATCCGTCTTCTAAAAGCATGATGCCTGGCAATTCAGGATGGCTTAGAGGAATAGTGGTTAGAAAGAATTTCCTGCAATTCTTCCTATGGAACAGTCTTAATTGAACGTGGAGCCAATAATGCCATAGCAGTGTCAAACACTGTGGCTCCGCAAAAACTTAAAAAGTAGGACTTTTTCCTATGGTCGGAAATATCAGCGAGGTCTATGACATTGAGGAAACAGTCAAATCAGTTTCTGTAGGATTCCCATGTTTCTGCTGTCGGTCTGAAAGGTGGGAACGCAGGGTTTGAAGTCATCTCAACTCAGCGGTGCCGGATCTTCCAAGGAAAGTTGAAATTCGTGCTCGCGAATAGTGACAGTAAGCCCTTAAAGTGACATACAGCTCAGTAGTGACTTCGGCTCTTTTTGTAGTGACTTTGCTCAGCAATTCTTTGCCCAGTTGCCTTTATATGTATCCCGCCCTTGTCGCCAGTGTTGTAGAGCAGCAGAATAACCTGAGGCGAACACGGAGCAAACTTCAGCTTTTTCTTTATTGAAACAATAAAGGGTTGCTGCAGCTGCCGTGCTAACAAGGCAGCCAGCTGGCGGACAACAGCTGATGCCATTTGACAGCTCCCTTTATAGCCAGCTGTCAAATGGCATCAGCCAATAGGAACGGTCCGTGTTCCCGCTGGAAACACGGACCAGAGTGAAGACTTCAGCTCAGTCTTTTCCGAATGCCACAATCAGGATACAACATTAAATTGTATTTATCTTATCCTGTCCAAGACCATGATTTTTTCAGAAATAATGTATGTATGTATAAATATCACTAAGTATTTTACAAGTCAAATTATCAGATTCTTTAAAAAAAAAAAAACAGCTGGTTTGCAGAGACCTCTCCCTAGCAGCTTATTTGCTATGGAGCTGGGAACATAGTGACTTTAGGATGAACACTATCATTCACTTTAATCCACAATTATTCTGGGTACAGTAACATGATTTGTTCCTCCCTTTACATGCACTCCCAATTGGCATAATTCTCATTTGTACAAATCTTAATACTTTGATCAAACCACAGGGCTCAATAACTACATCAGCAAGTATGCAGCATTTATAAGATGGCTAAATTGATTCCTTTGATCAGAGAAAAGACAATATTTATATTTATTTATGACTGGAAACCCTTATGGATTTTTTGAATGAAACACAAAATAATTAACTTATGAATTATGGTTTTGATGATTAGATAGAACAGACTACAAAATAAGAGATAACAACCACAGTAAGTAAGAGATGAACCTATAACTGAACTTATAACTTTCTATTTTTCTTTCACTTTCCCCTTTTCTTGCACTGTTAGCTTTCTCTTTGATTTCTTTTTTCTTTTTACTTCATATTAATTTGCATTAGATTTTATTTTCTAAAAATTTCAATAATATGCATGCATAAGTATGCAACACTTATATAGAGAAAATGATATTCCAAATAGGATATAAGGAAGGTTGATCCAAACAAAGGGGACCTTGAATCATTTGAAAGGGCTCTTAAATTGCACAAGGCATTAATATTTCATTTCTATTTTATAAAAGCATGTTCATCCAGATTTATGTTACTCTTCTGCCTCTGCATTCCTTTCATGTGGAGTTCATATTTTTAAGTATTTTAAGTTCAATATTTTAAATAAGTAAAAGATAAATAAAGATAAACAAAAACTTTGTGGCATATTTAAATTGATTTTATCTCAAATTGGAGCAACTTGACTTAAAATGAATTTCCATCGCTCTGAAATCAGGAAGGATGATATCAGCTAACTCCTTCTTTAGTGTCTTGCTTCAAATAAAACTTTCTTCACACAGAGAGGAGGAAGTTTGAGAAGATGCAGAATATGACTTTGCTGCAACAGAACTACTTCTTACAAGGTAATCTATTATTTCTCATCTTTTCTTTTTGTGATTAAAGAAAAGAAAGCAATTTTGTAACAGGTCATTATTAAAGAGAGGAAAGATAAAGTAATAGATATAAATATAGATATTATAGATAGAAATATAGTCATATAGACATATATTTTTCTGTCTTGTTAATAATGAGTATAATTAGCTGAGCATGATTGACTGATATATATGTGATTGTGTGTGTATTTCAGGTCAACTGTGTGTAATCAAAGCTCAGCATTAAAATGAGCTTGAGGTGCTTGCTGAAAAAAAAAAGTTATTCTTAAGCAGAAAAGAGAAGAATGATTTGAAGCTGAACCTAGTTCCATCGGAACTAAGATAGAAAACCAAAAACTGCAAGAGCTTAACAATTGAAAAGGAGGGGATTTCCAGTTTGCAGCGCTTCAGGGCAGGCAGGAATCCGTGACTGTGTGCGGTTTCTGCCTGCGCTCGCTGCCCGAGTGCCCCAAGCCACCTGGCTTCAGGGCTAGCCACCTCTGTAGAAGGTGGCGAAGACAGGGGGGACCTGGCAGGGTTGAGAGACATCGCACCTCTCTTCCCTAGCCGGCTAAACCCCCTTTTCCAAAGGCAGCTGAGCGGCGGTCAGAAATGGCCGCCACATAGAAGAGCTCAGCTGGAAAAAGAAAGTGCAGGAGGAGCTGTGAAGAAGTGAAAGTGTTTTTTGCTGACCGGGATAAAGTAACAGTGAAAGTACCCTGGAACTTAAAATTTGTCAAAGATACATCGTTTCCAGAGATTTATAAGTGGCGAATGGAAGTTAAAAGGAAAAGTTTTTCTTTCTTTTCACTCTCCTTCCTAACGTGACAGCGAATAGAACTGCAAGAGAAATCGGAAAACCCGCATTGGAGGTAATTAAATGCTAAAGGGATAAGGATTTCTGAACATTTTTTTTAAAAAAAATCTTTTTTGCTGTAAGTGGGAAGGGAGAGGGAAAAAAATTGGAGCAGAATTTGAAAATAAGGAGGAGATTGCCAAGAATTCTAAAGAGCTATTAAATATTAACAAGACTTCTAAAAGATATATTTTAATTGGAACTTTGTGACTAAACAGCAACCCCAGAAAAAGAAATGGAAGAAAGAAAAAAGTACTAAAAGAAATAGCTTATTTGGATTGTTTGGTGACTTTGGAACTTTTGGGAATTATTTTTGATTAAAAGCACTTGGGTGGTTGTCTTGGAAAAACTTTTTCTCTCAACAATGGCATCACTTGTGGATGAATTGAAAATTGAATACCAAAAATACAAAAAAGAATAACAAGAAGGGAAAGATTCTTTGGGCACTCTTTTTCAATTTCTAGAAATGGCGGTTTGTACTTATGAAAAACTGACTGCGCAGCAGGATGACTGGGATAAAGAAGAAGCCATCTTTGATGAACAAGTGACTCTATTTGGGGAAGGAAAGAAGAAAGAGGAAAAGAAAAAGGGGACTTTAAGATTTCAAAAAACAACCAAAAAAGAGAAAAATAAGGTGAAAAGTGGGTACAATGTTAGAAAACAACAGAAAGGGGGAAAGCAGAAGAAGAAAAGGGAGGTGGAGAGACAAGGGGGTAAAAAGGGCAAGGAGAAGAATAAGCAAGGGAGAAAGGAAGGGATGAGAAGCCTCAATGGTGGGGAGCAAGATGTAAAGAAACAAAATTCATTTAGAGACAATGGGTAAATTTAATTGAAAAAGGGATTCTGCAAAGGTACATAAGATTGTATTTTTATATTTGTATTTAGAAATAATGTTAGAAAATTGGAAACAACATGTAATCAAAAATGGGATAGAACATTTAGTGTAATTTAGTGAAATCTTTGTGAAGAAAAGGAAGGCAATGATATAAATGAGAGAATTGAAGTAGGAGAAATGGGAACATTTTAATGATATAATGATTTAAAATATGTGATGTGGGGGGGAAATAACTATGGAAAGTATAAGTGTTCCCATAAAAGTATGATATTTAATTGAAAAGTAACATGTAAAATGTTTAAGATATAAATGAATATTAATATTTATGATTAGATTTGTATTGGCATTGATAGTTGTTTTAACTACATCATATACCTATAAATCTTTTCTTTTTTCTTTTGTTTTTTTTATAAAATACATTGTGTAATTTTAGAATGTACTAAACAGAATCCCAATGCAAGTTATGTATTATATTAAGTATTAGAAATTTAGGGGAAAGAGTTAAAGGCGTCATACTCCAATCAGTGTACAGGAGAAGTTTTGTTTAAAGAGAAAAGATAAATGGATAGCTGGAAACAGAACAGACAAAGAATGATAAGTATTATGATTTGAACTGAGATGAGATAAATAAAATAAAACTAAGAAAGTTAAAAGAGGGGAGAAGCTATATAGAAAATTGAAAATGGTAATAAGATATGGAATGGTATATCAAATGAATATGAATTTGAATTTGTGTCTGTACGAAGAGTTGTAACCCGGGATCAAGCAGCTTTCAGAAAAGATGTTTTATGTTTTTATGTTTTATGTTTTGTTTGTTTGTGTATTGTCTTTGAAAATCAATTAATTAAAAAAAAACAATTGAAAAGGAACAAAAAATGAAAAGTAGAAACCATTTTGGTATTGCTGTGAAAAAAACTCCAAAACAGATCTCTCTATATAGTCTCCAGAAGGTCAACAGGAGAGTGTGGTTTCTCTGTCAGTAAAGATAGAGCAAGATACATATTGAATACACGAACGGCAAATTAAAAGGTTATTAGAAGGAGAGAATTACTGCCACGGTGGAAAGAATGGATGGTCCAGCATTTTCACACCATGTTTCAACTTCCTGAAATGCTACAACTTTTAATATAACATATACAATAGACTTTTGTAATAATACGCATTATCATTGTCCCTAGAATTAGCTTCTCCTACAGAATGCATAACTCCACTTCATGTGATAGATTAAAAAAATTGATTTGTATGTAACTCCATGATCGGTACCCTTTTGTTTATACATGGTAAACTCAGAGAATCTGAACTTCATTAATGCATAGAAGTGTAAGCCAAACTGGTGCAGAAAAAATACATGTTACCAAAATTCATGAATGCAAAACTATAAAGAAAAACTAAACACATTAAAAAAAAAGTATAATCCTTCCCTCCCAAGTAATTTTAAATACTAATCTGAGGATGCTAAACCTTAAACATATGCATATGCATATTATTTAATGGAAATTAAAGATTCATGGCACCAAAATCCTAGCCACTATAGAAAACCCCACCTACAGAATTATCAGAGAAGCCATAGATTGAAAAAAGACCTGAAAGCGTGATCTCCGTTTCTAAGAATTGAAACACCAAGCCAAAAGAAGGGAAGGGAAATGCAAATTCCCTCAACTCAGCTGGCAATCTCCCCCCTTTCCCCCACCCCTCCAAGGTGGATCTGGTTCTGTTTGGGATCTTCCTAGAGCAGGGGTTCCCAACCTGGGGTGCAAGACAATATTCCAGGGAGTGGGAGAAAAGTCCAGTTAAATAATAGGATATTGGCTATATGTTGGCATTTTTATTCCAGGGGGTGCGAGGTTCGAGTGAAATTTTATTCCAGGGGGTGTGAGGTTCGAGTGAAATTTCTTTAGGGGTGCGGGGCAAAAAAAAGGTTGGGAACCATTGTCCTAGAGGGTAAACACAGATCGAAGCCACGGACAATCATGGTCTCCAGTCTGTCACTGATGAAAGCACCACTGGAAGTCCCATTTTGATTTTTTTTTTTTTTGGTCTGTTAAAAGCTGTGTAAGCATAACACAGATGTGTGAACTATCTTAGCTATCTGAAATCAATGGATTTGCAAATATTTTCAAAATGAAGACATTTCAAGATTGAAACATCCAATGAGCTGCTTAGACAGTCTATAGATTAGCTGAACTATGGGGCAAAATAACCTGCTTCAGAATTTTCAATACGGTTAAGCGATAAACTAATACAAATAAAATACCATTGTTTAACATAATATATTTTTATACATAATGGTTTAAATATTTAAATGTGAAATGAGCCCTGTTATCTAGGAGGAGTTTGAGCTAGTTGATCCTCATTGAAGTAGACAGCAGTCATAATTCTCTAGATGAAATGGATTCTCTTGAATACTTCCAGTTTGGATTCAGCCAAATTATAGCTATAGCACTAAAGGGCATCAATTGTGGTGCCGATGAGCTTGAGGGCTCAAGATGGAATTGTACATTCATCCTGGCTCTTTCAGATTTCTTTGCAGTTTTCAGTACTATCAATCATAGTATCCTTCTCAGTATCTTCCCCAGGATTTTGTAGTGAGCTGTTTCCTATGGCCAATTGCAGTTGGTGTTGATGGATGAGAAGAGATCAAGCTCTAGGGCCTTGCAGGATAGGTTCCTCAAAGCTCAAGTGTCTTTCCTCTCCTTTTTCTCATCTACATGATATTGTCTGCTGCAGTCATCTGATTACATGGGATATAGCATCCTCACTATACTGATGATACTCAACCATACATCTCTACTCCTAGTGAGAAAGATGTTCCTTTTGCCATACTTTCTAAGTGTCTACAGCATGTAAAGGTCTGGATAGGAAAGAACCTACTTTGCAAAACGAAGTAGCTCTGGGATTTTGGCCTCCAGAGTCTTAGTCACTTGTCATCTTAGTCTCTAGATGGGATATTTGGTGCTTATATATTTGCCAATGTTACACCCATGCTACACTGGCCTTTAGTTCAGGATTCAATTCAAGGTGTTGATTATCATCTTTAAAGCCATAGACAACATTGGATTTGATTATTTGCAGGACCACCTTTTCCAAAGAATATATCTTTCCCACTGGAATGGATAGGGTAGGCATGCTCCAGATGTAGCAAGACCTTCAAAGTGTGCTATTTCTATGACTGTTCCTACTGCATTAAATATCCTGCCCATATCAACACAGCAGACCTTCCCTCTCTTTTAGTCTTTGGAAAGCCATCAAAACCTGGCTTTTTAAGGAAATGCTTTTTAAGGAGATTGAACTGAATTGAAAGAATGGAACAATGGTGATTGATACTTGCTGTGGAGTATCTTAAAAGGATAGTTCAGATTCAGGTAATTTGTTTTGTTGATTTGTTTGATTAAAAAAACACACACAAGAATGCATACCTTGTGTGCACAGGGAGACATACCCCAAGCCTTCAAGTAATTCTTCAGCATTTCAATATGTTCAGCTTTAGGTTAAGCAGAAGAAGCCCTTTTGAGTTGACATACATGACAATAAATATACCATCTTTTTCTTAAAAATTATCCTATTAAAGCTGAAGTTGCATTGGAACCTGTCTTGTATCATCATATGAAAAACAAATTAAAGGTATTTAGATTTTATTAATAGTTTTTGGTAAATAAGGAGAGGGAAGCAAAATGTATGTCACTAAAACAGTACATATTGTCATTTGGGGAATATGCATTCAAAGATTGAATTAATTCATGAATTCAACAAGAATCAGTTCACTTCTCTTTTTATTATCTTGCTCCAGATTGGACTCATACAGTCTTAACAGGAAGGTTGCAAGATTAACATAAGATGCAAAACATTTCTAAGATTCAAGATAACTGCTCATTTAAAATTTCGCTGTGTTTGCAGTTTTGTATGTCTTTTTTTGGGGGGGGGGGTTTCTTTTCACAATTGGCCTACAGCCTTTGTAGAGAATTAATGACAAAATGATTGAGAAACTGAATTAAAGGCTTTCTTAATCTTTCGATCAAATCTAAGCAAAGTAAGAGTACCTTGTTTGGGTTATTGTGGCTCTTATAAACTGAGCATTACTGGAAAAGTCATAAAGGCCGAGTTATATTTTTTATGTTCATCATTAGTACTCATGACCTTTTTATTCTTTCCATTCTCTTTCTCCTTCTCCTTAAGTTCTATCAGTATGTATTTAAAAAATAATTCCAAGTAAGAACACTTTTGGTATGTGTTGAATTTTTTTTAACCCTATCATAATTTCCACTATGAAAGATGTTCTTTCATATATTTCACAAAACAACAACACATTTTTGAATAACTTGCAAAATATTTTTTCTCTAATTTGCAACAGCAGATCCTTCTATTTAGCCTTACTTGACTTTTAAAAAGCTTTACACTTGGAAAATGGCCAAAACAAAAATATTAACCAAAAACCTTGAAACTCAAAAGAAAAGAACAAAGCTTTCTGGAAGAAGGAAGCAATAAAGCACCTTTGTGTCAGAGGAGGGAAAATAAAGTGAATGTGTCTATACAATCATATACAGTAGGACCAGCAAGAGAGATTTTCAGGAGTTGGAAAGGAACAATGAATATGGAGATGGCACCTATGGAATACATTGAAAGTAAATCAATGAACAAGTGTAAAGAAGATGACAAATATGGCCAAACTAAATACCATGAATTGTCCTACTGTTTAATTCCTTGTTTAATTCCTTGCACTTTAACTTCCTGAAATCTCTCAATTTTGACTTTATGAAAAAACCAAAGTCTCAGATAATATTTAATTAATATTTTCTTTAGGA